>NC_083386.1:0-2500 GCF_031755915.1 Ziziphus jujuba
ACGCGCTATCTCAGAGTCCTAAACCCTAAACCCTAAACCCTAAACCCTAAACCCTAAACCCTAAACCCTAAACCCTAAACCCTAAACCCTAAACCCTAAACCCTAAACCCTAAACCCTAAACCCTAAACCCTAAACCCTAAACCCTAAACCCTAAACCCTAAACCCTAAACCCTAAACCCTAAACCCTAAACCCTAAACCCTAAACCCTAAACCCTAAACCCTAAACCCTAAACCCTAAACCCTAAACCCTAAACCCTAAACCCTAAACCCTAAACCCTAAACCCTAAACCCTAAACCCTAAACCCTAAACCCTAAACCCTAAACCCTAAACCCTAAACCCTAAACCCTAAACCCTAAACCCTAAACCCTAAACCCTAAACCCTAAACCCTAAACCCTAAACCCTAAACCCTAAACCCTAAACCCTAAACCCTAAACCCTAAACCCTAAACCCTAAACCCTAAACCCTAAACCCTAAACCCTAAACCCTAAACCCTAAACCCTAAACCCTAAACCCTAAACCCTAAACCCTAAACCCTAAACCCTAAACCCTAAACCCTAAACCCTAAACCCTAAACCCTAAACCCTAAACCCTAAACCCTAAACCCTAAACCCTAAACCCTAAACCCTAAACCCTAAACCCTAAACCCTAAACCCTAAACCCTAAACCCTAAACCCTAAACCCTAAACCCTAAACCCTAAACCCTAAACCCTAAACCCTAAACCCTAAACCCTAAACCCTAAACCCTAAACCCTAAACCCTAAACCCTAAACCCTAAACCCTAAACCCTAAACCCTAAACCCTAAACCCTAAACCCTAAACCCTAAACCCTAAACCCTAAACCCTAAACCCTAAACCCTAAACCCTAAACCCTAAACCCTAAACCCTAAACCCTAAACCCTAAACCCTAAACCCTAAACCCTAAACCCTAAACCCTAAACCCTAAACCCTAAACCCTAAACCCTAAACCCTAAACCCTAAACCCTAAACCCTAAACCCTAAACCCTAAACCCTAAACCCTAAACCCTAAACCCTAAACCCTAAACCCTAAACCCTAAACCCTAAACCCTAAACCCTAAACCCTAAACCCTAAACCCTAAACCCTAAACCCTAAACCCTAAACCCTAAACCCTAAACCCTAAACCCTAAACCCTAAACCCTAAACCCTAAACCCTAAACCCTAAACCCTAAACCCTAAACCCTAAACCCTAAACCCTAAACCCTAAACCCTAAACCCTAAACCCTAAACCCTAAACCCTAAACCCTAAACCCTAAACCCTAAACCCTAAACCCTAAACCCTAAACCCTAAACCCTAAACCCTAAACCCTAAACCCTAAACCCTAAACCCTAAACCCTAAACCCTAAACCCTAAACCCTAAACCCTAAACCCTAAACCCTAAACCCTAAACCCTAAACCCTAAACCCTAAACCCTAAACCCTAAACCCTAAACCCTAAACCCTAAACCCTAAACCCTAAACCCTAAACCCTAAACCCTAAACCCTAAACCCTAAACCCTAAACCCTAAACCCTAAACCCTAAACCCTAAACCCTAAACCCTAAACCCTAAACCCTAAACCCTAAACCCTAAACCCTAAACCCTAAACCCTAAACCCTAAACCCTAAACCCTAAACCCTAAACCCTAAACCCTAAACCCTAAACCCTAAACCCTAAACCCTAAACCCTAAACCCTAAACCCTAAACCCTAAACCCTAAACCCTAAACCCTAAACCCTAAACCCTAAACCCTAAACCCTAAACCCTAAACCCTAAACCCTAAACCCTAAACCCTAAACCCTAAACCCTAAACCCTAAACCCTAAACCCTAAACCCTAAACCCTAAACCCTAAACCCTAAACCCTAAACCCTAAACCCTAAACCCTAAACCCTAAACCCTAAACCCTAAACCCTAAACCCTAAACCCTAAACCCTAAACCCTAAACCCTAAACCCTAAACCCTAAACCCTAAACCCTAAACCCTAAACCCTAAACCCTAAACCCTAAACCCTAAACCCTAAACCCTAAACCCTAAACCCTAAACCCTAAACCCTAAACCCTAAACCCTAAACCCTAAACCCTAAACCCTAAACCCTAAACCCTAAACCCTAAACCCTAAACCCTAAACCCTAAACCCTAAACCCTAAACCCTAAACCCTAAACCCTAAACCCTAAACCCTAAACCCTAAACCCTAAACCCTAAACCCTAAACCCTAAACCCTAAACCCTAAACCCTAAACCCTAAACCCTAAACCCTAAACCCTAAACCCTAAACCCTAAACCCTAAACCCTAAACCCTAAACCCTAAACCCTAAACCCTAAACCCTAAACCCTAAACCCTAAACCCTAAACCCTAAACCCTAAACCCTAAACCCTAAACCCTAAACCCTAAACCCTAAACCCTAAACCCTAAACCCTAAACCCTAAACCCTAAACCCTAAACCCTAAACCCTAAACCCTAAACCCTAAACCCTAAACCCTAAACCCTAAACCCTAAACCCTAA
>NC_083386.1:42500-45000 GCF_031755915.1 Ziziphus jujuba
GCCATGCCTTGCCCCGTTGGGGGCATCCGTGTGCCATGCCGTGCCTCGCCGCCCCACCACGTACGCATTTTGCCGCAATTTCGTGCAATTTCCGTGCAACATAAAGTTCCAAAAAATCACATGGATCATTTTAAAGCATTCCCAACCAAAAAAACCAACCTCCAACCCATTTCCTATTTTATTCGAATTTTTCTTAGTTTTTCGGCAAAAAAATTATAAAAAATTCTATGTTGCTCCAAAAATTACAAATCCAATTCCATAATGTTCTACCCATTTTTCTAAGCATCCCTGCAAAAAATCTCATCAACATTCGATGTCTAGAGCAAAAAAAGGCCATTATGACTCCTCGATTCCCACCGATGCCCCATGCCATGCCCATCGATGCCCCATGCGATGCCCACCGTGCCCCATGCGATGCACACGATGCCCACCGATGCCCCATGCGATGCCCACCGATGCCCCATGCGATGCCCACCGATGCCCCATGCGATGCCCACCGTGCCCCATGCGATGCCCACCGATGCCCCATGCGATGCCCACCGATGCCCCATGCCATGCCCACCGATGCCCCATACCATGCCCACCGTGCCCCATGCCATGCCCATCGGCTTTGCCATCATGCCCAAGGATGGCAAAGGGGTTAGTCTCCATGAAATTATGTGTGTGGACCCAATATAAGGTGTAGCACTTGTAGTGCCCATCGTTGGGGCATCCGTGTGCCATGCCTTGCCTCGTTGGGGGCATCCGTGTGCCATGCCGTGCCTCGCCGCCCCACCACGTACGCATTTTGCCGCAATTTCGTGCAATTTCCGTGCAACATAAAGTTCCAAAAAATCACATGGATCATTTTAAAGCATTCCCAACAAAAAAAACCAACCTCCAACCCATTTCCTATTTTATATGAATTTTTCTTAGTTTTTCGGCAAAAAAATTATAAAAAATTCTATGTTGCTCCAAAAATTACAAATCCAATTCCATAATGTTCTACCCATTTTTCTAAGCATCCCTGCAAAAAATCTCATCAAAATTCGATGTCTAGAGCCAAAAAAATGGCCATTATGACTCCTCGCTGAAATTGATATCTGAGCCTGCCAGAAAGAAAATGGCTAAATAAGCTCTTTAGGGGGGTGGTACCTGCCTGCTTCAACAGCGAGCCCCCCCCCCCCGGCCTGCCAGCGCTGCCCACACCCCCCAGTGGGGGTGTGGGCACAATGGCAGGTCTCGTCGGCAGGTGGGGGCCACCATGCACCGGTAACGGTGCCGGGTGGGCCCCACCGTCGGCGACCAGCAGGTGGGCCCGGGGGGGCGGGGCTTGGGCGGTGCGGTGCGGTGCGGGAAAAAAAGCGGAATGTGTGGGCTTGTCCGGTTCGATCGATTGCTTCGTGTGGCTATTGCTATGGTTCTGCATGCTGCGGCATTTGTGGGCGATGCTTCTTCATGGATGCTTATTCGGTGACTGTTGGGGGCGCTGCCTGAAACGGGGGACGAAGGACACCTGCACTCGTGCGGGAGTCTCTCTGAACCTTGCTTGGGGGGCAATCTCGGTGGGATCCGGGTGGGTGTTTGTGCGGGGTATATGCTTCTTCATGGATGCTTGTTCGGTGACTGTTGGGGGCGCTGCCTGAAATGGGGGACGAAGGACACCTGCACTCGTGCGGGAGTCTCTCCGAACCTTGCTTGGGGGGCAATCTCGGTGGGATCCGGGTGGGTGTTTGTGCGGGGTATGCTTCTTCATGGATGCTTGTTTGGTGATTGCTGGGGGCGCTGCCCGAAATGGGGGACGAAGGACACCTGCACTCGTGCGGGAGTCTTTCCGAACCTTGCTTGGGGGGCAATCTCGGCGGGATCCAGGGGGGTGTTTGTGCGGGGGTATGCTACGGTGCCTAGTGTCACGGACTTGTTTGTTTACCCTTCAAGCCGTGCGGCCTTAGTTGCTATTCCGACCCTTTGTTGCAACTAAGTAAGCCTTTTGCCCACTAAAAGAGAAAGCTAAGCAAAGAAAGCTAGAGCACAAAGAGAGTTTGGGAGAATGAAAGTATATTACTTGAAAGAGAGCTTTACAAGTATAGATGAGATTTCTTGGATGGTTTGGCCAAATGAGGCCTCCACCTATTTATAGGCATACAAAGCTTAATCCTACGGCTATAATTGCTTTAATCCTACGGTGGAGAATGGTTCCCACCTACTCCCACCTACTTTACATAAAATATCTAAAGAAACATCTAGAATGGATATGTACATGACTTGGCCCATTGTAAGGCCCAAAATAGGCCCAAAGTGGATTATAAGGCCCATAATGGAGAGAATGCTCACCAAGTGTTTGATGAAATGCTTTAACCGTGACATTCTCCCCCACCTATGCCGTCGACGTCCTCGTCGAGCTTGCTTCATGGAACCTTTTGATAGCAGGTTCCCAACTTGCTTCGCTAGCGGGAAGTCCTTTTTCACGGGACGTGACACTCTCCCCCACCTAAACTCGCGACGCCCTCGTCGCGCCTTC
>NC_083386.1:85000-90000 GCF_031755915.1 Ziziphus jujuba
TCCCCCACTTGGTTACCCACACGACCATCGAGCTCCTCCATGCCTTGCTCCACACAATCAAGCCGCTCCAACATGTCGGCAACGGCCAACTCCATCTTGACCACCTTGGTCTCCATGGCGGTGAGAACGTCCTTCGACTTTGAACGCCCACGTCCCTTCCTTGCAGCTTCGGGGATGACCTCCCTTCCCCTTGCTTCTTCAATCACAACCTCTGATGAAGACATGTTGCTCTAGATGCTAGCTTTAACCTTGGCTCTGATACCACTTGTCACGGACTTGTTTGTTTACCCTTCAAGCCGTGCGGCCTTAGTTGCTATTCCGACCCTTTGTTGCAACTAAGTAAGCCTTTTGCCCACTAAAAGAGAAAGCTAAGCAAAGAAAGCTAGAGCACAAAGAGAGTTTGGGAGAATGAAAGTATATTACTTGAAAGAGAGCTTTACAAGTATAGATGAGATTTCTTGGATGGTTTGGCCAAATGAGGCCTCCACCTATTTATAGGCATACAAAGCTTAATCCTACGGCTATAATTGCTTTAATCCTACGGTGGAGAATGGTTCCCACCTACTCCCACCTACTTTACATAAAATATCTAAAGAAACATCTAGAATGGATATGTACATGGCTTGGCCCATTGTAAGGCCCAAAATAGGCCCAAAGTGGATTATAAGGCCCATAATGGATTGGAAGGCCCAAAATGGAGAGAATGCTCACCAAGTGTTTGATGCGAGCAACATAGCAGATAAGGCCGAGAGGGCCAAAGGACTGCCAAAGAAAAGGCAGAGAGCAAGAGACGATGATAACAGGGCATGAAGGCCGAATGTTGGAATGCCGTGGAGGCACAAGCTTCAGAGGAAGCACAACTGGACCACAGAGCTTGGGTAGCCTCAGAAATATTGGTGCACATGAGCACAAAATGTCGGATGTGGAGGCAAAGGACTTCAATAGAAGCAACAGCCTTGAGGGCATGGTGGTCAGTGCCATGAGGGCACGAGACTCTAGTGCGAGTCCATAAGGAAACCTTAAGTGAGCCGGTTCGGTGAGAGAGTAACCGTTTGCTTGGGTGGAATTCGGACGAGCGCTGGAAGCAGGCGTCAAAGGCATAAGTGGGGGAGTGTTCATTGCATTGACACCCTACACCTTGGGCATAAAGAAGTGGCGGTTTTGGAAGCCTAAATCTGAGATAGGCAGCGTGCATTGAAGCAGAAGTCTGGTTGAAGAAGTTCATGGGGGACAACACCTTATCCTTGAATCTTTTGGCCAGAGTTGGATGGAGCCAAGAGTAGGCCCATGATCAAGTAGCCTTGTGGAGTTTGAAAGCCATTTGTGGAAGGATAAGGGCCAGACAGTGATGAGTCTAGGGAAACCAGAACCTCACAAAAGCGAAATGCCAAAAGACGTATGTAAGCATGGAAAGGGAAAGGACTATGAAGGAAAGTCTCAGTGGAGACCAACAAAATGTCCTTATAAGACCAAGAGGGTCAAATTTGAGTATGGTATACTGCCGGAGGGCAAGATTTGGGTTCAAGAAGGAACCTTGGATGCGTGGAGCATTGTAAATTTGCCAGAGGGCAAAAACTGGCTCAGAGGAGGAGCCGAGATACAAAAGTGAGCAAGATTGAGGCAAAGAACTAGGGAAGGGACTTAGTTCAAGACGACACTAGGTGTCAACAGCCGAAATAAGGGGGTTGCAGAAGAGAGGACCTCCATTCAAGATGTGGTAACTCGTCGGGAAGAGGATGCCACTTGCGCAAGGGTTGGCGTTGGAAGCCACAAGAATAAATGCACACTCAAGGGATGTTGTGCATAAATTTGCCTTTGGAGAAGGCAAAGCTAGCTTGAGAATTGCTAGCACATCACCATCGTGGAGATGGAAATTTGAGATGCACACTCGAGGGATGTTGTGCATAAATTTGCCTTTGGAGAAGGCAAAGCTAGCTTGAGAATTGCTAGCACATCACCATCGTGGAGATGGAAATTTGAGATGCACACTCGAGGGATGTTGTGCATAAATTTGCCTTTGGAGAAGGCAAAGCTAGCTTGAGAATTGCTAGCATCACCATCGTGGAGATGGAAATTAGAGCTCGGGAAGCTATTCGTCCAAGAAGGGACGTGAAGTTGGCTAAGAGTGATGCCAACAAGTGAAGAGAGCATCTGTCCAAGGGGGACATGAGTCTGGCTAGGGTGCCAGCGAGATACATAAGAGGCAGAATTCGTCCGAGGGGGACACTATCTGCATATGGAGCTGAAAGTGCGGGGCGAAGCACTAATTTATGCACAAGGAGGTGCAGGTTTTGAGGAAAGCTTGAGTTTGGGTGAATGCATGCAGTAGGTCCTTGGCCAAGTCCAAGAGTGGGCGCGCGAAGGTCGTCACGGGGGTGATTCTACAGAGGTAGAGGGACGAAGTATGCAGGATCTTGAGTTTGAGCCTGAAGAGCTTATGTGGATGAAAGGTGTTGCGCGGAGTGCAGGAGTCTTGAGGATAGCCAGCGGGCACGTCGATGAGGGCATCGACGTAATGAAGTGGGGGAGGATGTGACGGTCCGCACCTTTGGAATGGCCTAGTGGCATTTTTGTAAATATTTGAAGGTCGGGATCTTCGATCCCGGGCCGTGGGAAGTTCTTAAGAATGTCACTAGGATGGTGCATATCGAATGGCAAGCCAAGATGTGAAGGTTTGCTAGAGAAAACCCCATTATGATTCCTCGCACAAAGTGATATCTATGGCTGCCAGAATGGAAATGGCTCAATAAGCTCTTTAGGGGGGTGGTCCGTGTTGGCTCTCCACGGCCCCCGGCTCCGGCTTCGAGCTTGGGCTAAGCGAGCTTCCCATGGGCGACGGCAAGCCATGGGGCGGACATATAGCGCCACGAAGGTGGTCTTATGTCTCCGAGGGACAGGGAGTCCCGAGGACAGTACCGGTAGGCGCTATGAGCTGGTATTGCGCGTCACTCCTGTGTCAGAGGCTAAGTGTAGCATTCGCTATGCCGTTTTCTATCGGCTATGCCAAGAACACACGTAGGCCTTTGTTACAAGGTTGTGGCAAATGTGCCAATGAGCGGGGGCTCGGGTTCTGCCTCGCTCAAGAGGGTCGGAAGCTAAATAGGCACGGACGGGGCGACACCGTGCCATCGGGTGACATTCATATGTGGGCTTCCAACCTTGTGTTGCTACCCTGAGGGCATGTTGGCATGATGCTGGTGTGCATGCTCTAGGGTCGGATGCTATTCGAGATGTGTCTGGACCAAGGCCCGAGTGAAGAGATGGGTTGCTGGCTAGATCTTGGCACAAGATTGAGTAACAAGCTACCGAGTGGGCGCAAGGCCATCGGGCTAGCTTGCTGAGCGACATGAGCCATGACGACTATGGGAACCTCATGAGCATACAATTGGTATCAGATGGGTCGATATATGAACTCGGATAGTGAAAAGGCTGGCCATGACTGGAGAGTCTTGGCGCCGCACGGTCTATTCCGCTGCATAAAATGTAGGACCGTGACACAAGGCACAAAGCAGCCGCCAAGGCACAAGGATGGATGCGTGCCAACCCCTTGCCACCAATGCTAACCCGGGGCCCATCCACATTCATACATATACTTAAAATAGGCCCAAACAAGTCCACCTAAAAGCAGGCCTTGCACCGAGAAGGAAATGGGGTTCGCCTGGAAACCACCATAAATGCCGAACTGAGGCTCATCGTTCCTTTGCTCCGGCCAAAACTGTTACATGGTGCCCCAACTATTGGTTACAAAACTTGTTGGTGCGTTGCTTTGCCCAACCACTGTGCCATGGTGTCCCCCAGCCAAGCCTAGGGTGGTGCCACCGATGCCCCATGCGATGCCCACCGATGCCCCATGCGATGCCCACCGTGCCCCATGCGATGCCCACCGATGCCCCATGCCATGCCCACCGATGCCCCATGCCATGCCCACCGATGCCCCATACCATGCCCACCGTGCCCCATGCCATGCCCATCGGCTTTGCCATCATGCCCAAGGATGGCAAAGGGGTTAGTCTCCATGAAATTATGTGTGTGGACCCAATATAAGGTGTAGCACTTGTAGTGCCCATCGTTGGGGCATCCGTGTGCCATGCCTTGCCCCGTTGGCGGCATCCGTGTGCCATGCCGTGCCTCGCCGCCCCACCACGTACGCATTTTGCCGCAATTTCGTGCAATTTCCGTGCAACATAAAGTTCCAAAAAATCACATGGATCATTTTAAAGCATTCCCAACAAAAAAAACCAACCTCCAACCCATTTCCTATTTTATTCGAATTTTTCTTAGTTTTTCGGCAAAAAAATTATAAAAAATTCTATGTTGCTCCAAAAATTACAAATCCAATTCCATAATGTTCTACCCATTTTTCTAAGCATCCCTGCAAAAAATCTCATCAAAATTCGATGTCTAGAGCAAAAAAAGGCCATTATGACTCCTCGATTCCCACCGATGCCCCATGCCATGCCCATCGATGCCCCATGCGATGCCCACCGTGCCCCATGCGATGCCCACCGTGCCCCATGCGATGCACACGATGCCCACCGATGCCCCATGCGATGCCCACCGATGCCCCATGCGATGCCCACCGTGCCCCATGCGATGCCCACCGATGCCCCATGCGATGCCCACCGATGCCCCATGCCATGCCCACCGATGCCCCATACCATGCCCACCGTGCCCCATGCCATGCCCATCGGCTTTGCCATCATGCCCAAGGATGGCAAAGGGGTTAGTCTCCATGAAATTATGTTTGTGGACCCAATATAAGGTGTAGCACTTGTAGTGCCCATCGTTGGGGCATCCGTGTGCCATGCCTTGCCTCGTTGGGGGCATCCGTGTGCCATGCCGTGCCTCGCCGCCCCACCACGTACGCATTTTGCCGCAATTTCGTGCAATTTCCGTGCAACATAAAGTTCCAAAAAATCACATGGATCATTTTAAAGCATTCCCAACAAAAAAAACCAACCTCCAACCCATTTCCTATTTTATATGAATTTTTCTTAGTT
>NC_083386.1:102500-105000 GCF_031755915.1 Ziziphus jujuba
CCATGCCATGCCCATCGGCTTTGCCATCATGCCCAAGGATGGCAAAGGGGTTAGTCTCCATGAAATTATGTTTGTGGACCCAATATAAGGTGTAGCACTTGTAGTGCCCATCGTTGGGGCATCCGTGTGCCATGCCTTGCCTCGTTGGGGGCATCCGTGTGCCATGCCGTGCCTCGCCGCCCCACCACGTACGCATTTTGCCGCAATTTCGTGCAATTTCCGTGCAACATAAAGTTCCAAAAAATCACATGGATCATTTTAAAGCATTCCCAACAAAAAAAACCAACCTCCAACCCATTTCCTATTTTATATGAATTTTTCTTAGTTTTTCGGCAAAAAAATTATAAAAAATTCTATGTTGCTCCAAAAATTACAAATCCAATTCCATAATGTTCTACCCATTTTTCTAAGCATCCCTGCAAAAAATCTCATCAAAATTCGATGTCTAGAGCCAAAAAAATGGCCATTATGACTCCTCGATGAAATTGATATCTGAGCCTGCCAGAAAGAAAATGGCTAAATAAGCTCTTTAGGGGGGTGGTACCTGCCTGCTTCAACAGCGAGCCCCCCCCCCGGCCTGCCAGCGCTGCCCACACCCCCCAGCGGGGGTGTGGGCACAATGGCAGGTCTCGTCGGCAGGTGGGGGCCACCATGCACCGGTAACGGTGCCGGGTGGGCCCCACCGTCGGCGACCAGCAGGTGGGCCCGGGGGGGCGGGGCTTGGGCGGTGCGGTGCGGTGCGGGAAAAAAAGTGGAATGTGTGGGCTTGTCCGGTTCGATCGATTGCTTCGTGTGGCTATTGCTATGGTTCTGCATGCTGCGGCATTTGTGGGCGATGCTTCTTCATGGATGCTTATTCGGTGACTGTTGGGGGCGCTGCCTGAAACGGGGGACGAAGGACACCTGCACTCGTGCGGGAGTCTCTCTGAACCTTGCTTGGGGGGCAATCTCGGTGGGATCCGGGTGGGTGTTTGTGCGGGGTATATGCTTCTTCATGGATGCTTGTTCGGTGACTGTTGGGGGCGCTGCCTGAAATGGGGGACGAAGGACACCTGCACTCGTGCGGGAGTCTCTCCGAACCTTGCTTGGGGGGCAATCTCGGTGGGATCCGGGTGGGTGTTTGTGCGGGGTATGCTTCTTCATGGATGCTTGTTTGGTGATTGCTGGGGGCGCTGCCCGAAATGGGGGACGAAGGACACCTGCACTCGTGCGGGAGTCTTTCCGAACCTTGCTTGGGGGGCAATCTCGGCGGGATCCAGGGGGGTGTTTGTGCGGGGGTATGCTACGGTGCCTAGGCATGCAGCACCATGTCGGAAACTCGGAATGTGTGGGCTTATGCGGTGCGATCCATTGCTTCATATGGCTATTGCCATGGTTTTGCATGCTGCGGCATTTGTGGGCGATGCTTCTTCATGGATGCTTGTCCGGTGACTGTTGGGGGCGCTGCCTGAAATGGGGGACGAAGGACACCTGCACTCGTGTGGGAGTCTCTCCGAACCTTGATTGGGGGGCAATCTCGGTGGGATCCGGGTGGGTGTTTGTGCGGGGTATGCTTCTTCATGGATGCTTGTTTGGTGACTGCTGGGGGCGCTGCCCGAAATGGGGGACGAAGGACACCTGCACTCGTGCGGGAGTCTCTCCGAACCTTGCTTGGGGGGCAATCTCGGTGGGATCCGGGTGGGTGTTTGTGCGGGGTATGCTTCTTCATGGATGCTTGTTTGGTGATTGCTGGGGGCGCTGCCCGAAATGGGGGACGAAGGACACCTGCACTCGTGTGGGAGTCTTTCCGAACCTTGCTTGGGGGGCAATCTCGGCGGGATCCGGGTGGGTGTTTGTGCGGGGGTATGCTACGGTGCCTAGGCATGCAGCACCATGTTGTAGCCCTATGGGGCCGTGGATTGGACCATCGGTTGCGTTCTTCATGCTTAGCGGTGCTGGCTCGGATTCAATTCGAGGGCAGGCATGCTTGGTTGGCCTATGTGCTGATTGGGTTGTTTGCAGTCGGTTGAGGATGGGTCATGCTGTACGCGATGCGTGTGAGTGGTGGTAGGGCTGCGTGCGTTGGCAGGCTCCTTGCTTGGGCATCGAACTGCTGACTCGTGGCCCCGTCAAAGTTTGCTGCAAGGGCGTTGTGCTCCTTGGGCTCTGCTTGGTTCTTGTGTTGCCTACCTAGCAGAACGGAACTGGTCGTCCCTGGATGTCTCTTTCCTTCTTGTGCCCCCGAATGGGCGCCGGGAGGACATGACGGTGGCCTCGTGCCCCTAGCAAGCCTCACTTGGTTGTGTTGCTGCCAAGGTGCATGAGCCCCCACCGGGTCCTTCGGATGCAGAATATCGTGTGGGCATGGGGGTCTCTGCGACCTCTTGAGTGTCCGACCCAAATCTTATTCGTACGATCGTCGATTTCGTGGTTAGCCCTCCGGGGAAAACTAGGTATCGGCGTCGCTTATGAATGCTACCTGGTTGATCCTGCCAGTAGTCATATGCTTGTCTCAAAGATT
>NC_083386.1:112500-115000 GCF_031755915.1 Ziziphus jujuba
GTGCCATGCCTTGCCCCGTTGGCGGCATCCGTGTGCCATGCCGTGCCTCGCCGCCCCACCACGTACGCATTTTGCCGCAATTTCGTGCAATTTCCGTGCAACATAAAGTTCCAAAAAATCACATGGATCATTTTAAAGCATTCCCAACAAAAAAAACCAACCTCCAACCCATTTCCTATTTTATTCGAATTTTTCTTAGTTTTTCGGCAAAAAAATTATAAAAAATTCTATGTTGCTCCAAAAATTACAAATCCAATTCCATAATGTTCTACCCATTTTTCTAAGCATCCCTGCAAAAAATCTCATCAAAATTCGATGTCTAGAGCAAAAAAAGGCCATTATGACTCCTCGATTCCCACCGATGCCCCATGCCATGCCCATCGATGCCCCATGCGATGCCCACCGTGCCCCATGCGATGCCCACCGTGCCCCATGCGATGCACACGATGCCCACCGATGCCCCATGCGATGCCCACCGATGCCCCATGCGATGCCCACCGTGCCCCATGCGATGCCCACCGATGCCCCATGCGATGCCCACCGATGCCCCATGCCATGCCCACCGATGCCCCATACCATGCCCACCGTGCCCCATGCCATGCCCATCGGCTTTGCCATCATGCCCAAGGATGGCAAAGGGGTTAGTCTCCATGAAATTATGTTTGTGGACCCAATATAAGGTGTAGCACTTGTAGTGCCCATCGTTGGGGCATCCGTGTGCCATGCCTTGCCTCGTTGGGGGCATCCGTGTGCCATGCCGTGCCTCGCCGCCCCACCACGTACGCATTTTGCCGCAATTTCGTGCAATTTCCGTGCAACATAAAGTTCCAAAAAATCACATGGATCATTTTAAAGCATTCCCAACAAAAAAAACCAACCTCCAACCCATTTCCTATTTTATATGAATTTTTCTTAGTTTTTCGGCAAAAAAATTATAAAAAATTCTATGTTGCTCCAAAAATTACAAATCCAATTCCATAATGTTCTACCCATTTTTCTAAGCATCCCTGCAAAAAATCTCATCAA
The DNA here is from genome assembly GCF_031755915.1 of Ziziphus jujuba. Classification (NCBI taxonomy): domain Eukaryota; kingdom Viridiplantae; phylum Streptophyta; class Magnoliopsida; order Rosales; family Rhamnaceae; genus Ziziphus; species Ziziphus jujuba. The sequence goes on from NC_083386.1 coordinate 113,527, forward strand.
AATTCGATGTCTAGAGCCAAAAAAATGGCCATTATGACTCCTCGATGAAATTGATATCTGAGCCTGCCAGAAAGAAAATGGCTAAATAAGCTCTTTAGGGGGGTGGTACCTGCCTGCTTCAACAGCGAGCCCCCCCCCCGGCCTGCCAGCGCTGCCCACACCCCCCAGCGGGGGTGTGGGCACAATGGCAGGTCTCGTCGGCAGGTGGGGGCCACCATGCACCGGTAACGGTGCCGGGTGGGCCCCACCGTCGGCGACCAGCAGGTGGGCCCGGGGGGGCGGGGCTTGGGCGGTGCGGTGCGGTGCGGGAAAAAAAGTGGAATGTGTGGGCTTGTCCGGTTCGATCGATTGCTTCGTGTGGCTATTGCTATGGTTCTGCATGCTGCGGCATTTGTGGGCGATGCTTCTTCATGGATGCTTATTCGGTGACTGTTGGGGGCGCTGCCTGAAACGGGGGACGAAGGACACCTGCACTCGTGCGGGAGTCTCTCTGAACCTTGCTTGGGGGGCAATCTCGGTGGGATCCGGGTGGGTGTTTGTGCGGGGTATATGCTTCTTCATGGATGCTTGTTCGGTGACTGTTGGGGGCGCTGCCTGAAATGGGGGACGAAGGACACCTGCACTCGTGCGGGAGTCTCTCCGAACCTTGCTTGGGGGGCAATCTCGGTGGGATCCGGGTGGGTGTTTGTGCGGGGTATGCTTCTTCATGGATGCTTGTTTGGTGATTGCTGGGGGCGCTGCCCGAAATGGGGGACGAAGGACACCTGCACTCGTGCGGGAGTCTTTCCGAACCTTGCTTGGGGGGCAATCTCGGCGGGATCCAGGGGGGTGTTTGTGCGGGGGTATGCTACGGTGCCTAGGCATGCAGCACCATGTCGGAAACTCGGAATGTGTGGGCTTATGCGGTGCGATCCATTGCTTCATATGGCTATTGCCATGGTTTTGCATGCTGCGGCATTTGTGGGCGATGCTTCTTCATGGATGCTTGTCCGGTGACTGTTGGGGGCGCTGCCTGAAATGGGGGACGAAGGACACCTGCACTCGTGTGGGAGTCTCTCCGAACCTTGATTGGGGGGCAATCTCGGTGGGATCCGGGTGGGTGTTTGTGCGGGGTATGCTTCTTCATGGATGCTTGTTTGGTGACTGCTGGGGGCGCTGCCCGAAATGGGGGACGAAGGACACCTGCACTCGTGCGGGAGTCTCTCCGAACCTTGCTTGGGGGGCAATCTCGGTGGGATCCGGGTGGGTGTTTGTGCGGGGTATGCTTCTTCATGGATGCTTGTTTGGTGATTGCTGGGGGCGCTGCCCGAAATGGGGGACGAAGGACACCTGCACTCGTGTGGGAGTCTTTCCGAACCTTGCTTGGGGGGCAATCTCGGCGGGATCCGGGTGGGTGTTTGTGCGGGGGTATGCTACGGTGCCTAGGCATGCAGCACCATGTTGTAGCCCTATGGGGCCGTGGATTGGACCATCG
>NC_083386.1:135000-140000 GCF_031755915.1 Ziziphus jujuba
GCTTCTTCATGGATGCTTGTTTGGTGATTGCTGGGGGCGCTGCCCGAAATGGGGGACGAAGGACACCTGCACTCGTGTGGGAGTCTTTCCGAACCTTGCTTGGGGGGCAATCTCGGCGGGATCCGGGTGGGTGTTTGTGCGGGGGTATGCTACGGTGCCTAGGCATGCAGCACCATGTTGTAGCCCTATGGGGCCGTGGATTGGACCATCGGTTGCGTTCTTCATGCTTAGCGGTGCTGGCTCGGATTCAATTCGAGGGCAGGCATGCTTGGTTGGCCTATGTGCTGATTGGGTTGTTTGCAGTCGGTTGAGGATGGGTCATGCTGTACGCGATGTGTCACGGTCCCACCGCTCTAAGCGTACAACGGGGCCGTGCGGTGCTTACTCGCCCCTCGCGGGTAGTAAGCCAACCGTTAATGTCCCTCGCAAGCAAATAACCCACACGATATTAGTATTGTGCATGCACCAAGCAAGCAATAAAATAAAGCATGTAATCACACAATCGTTAGAAAATAGGGTCAGTAAACAAGGCAACAATACGATGAACTAGAAATGCGTTCGTTTTATTCGGTCTCGATGGAGAGAACAGCAGAGAGGTTTACAAGCACGCTATTACAAGTTCTCACCTATGCTAGTGGTCTAGCCCAACAACTCGCCGACTAGCCACCCCCCTCCAAAGAGCTTATCGGGCCATTTTCATTCCGACAGGAATACATATCAAAATATGCGAGGAATCATAATGGCACTATTTCGAATAACAAAAGCTAGAGATCCAAGCAAGTGACCATGGGCTTGACTCATGACCCTGGATGAACTTGGCTTGGTATTTACAATCAAAATGCGAAGGAGTGTATGACTCTTACATCCTCCCCCACTCATTCCATCGACGCCCTCGACGACTCCGCTGCCTTGAACTCCTCGATCTGCTGCTTGTAGGCTGCCAAGTTGCCTTCCTTCTCCCAGCTGGTTTCTTCTTCTCCTAGTCCCTTCCACTTGATGAGGTATTCTCGTACTGGCTGACGATGCACGCTTCTGGTTCGTTCTGCAAGGATCTCCTCCACTTCCTTGGTTGTCTTCGGCAGCTTGGTCTTGACTTCGGCTCTTGCTGGAGTGTTGCGCGCTGGATCCTCCTCGTCGGCGTAGTATGGCTTGAGGTTGCTGACGTGGAATACCGGGTGCACTCTCATCCATCCTGGGGTAACCACCTTATACGAGGCCCTCCCTACTTTGGCAATGATCGGCATTGGTCCCTCATATTTTCTCATCAACCTGGGGTCTCTGTCCCTTAGCCAGCGAAATTGCTCTCGAGTTAGCTTCACCATCACCATATCCCCCGCATTGAACTCTAGGGGTCGTCGGTCTTTGTCTGCCCATTTCTTCATCCGATTTGCTGCCTTCTCCAAGTAGGCCCTGGCTATTTCCATGTTGTTCTTCCACTCTTTGGTGAAATTGAAAGCCCTTGGATTCTTTCCTTGGTACTCATCGACTGTGTGTGGAAGTAAGGGCTTCTGGCCGTTAACTATTTCAAAGGGGCACTTACTTGTGGGAGATCCCTTCTGTGCGTTGAAGCAAAATTGAGCTACATCAAGTAGTTGCGCCCAATTCTTCTGGTTGGCACTCACAAAGTGGCGTAGGTACTCCTCCAACATGCCATTGAATCTTTCTGTCTGCCCGTCCGTTTGTGGGTGATAACTGGAGGAAATATTGAGCTGGGACCCAAGAAGCTTGAATAGTTCTGTCCAAAAAGATCCCGTGAACTTGGCATCTCTATCGCTTACAATGTGGCGCGGCACACCCCAATATTTCACCACATACTTGAAGAATAAGCGGGCAGTTTCCTCGGCCGTACAGAACTTTGAGGCAGGGATGAATGTTGCATACTTCGAGAATCGATCCACAATAACCAAAATACTTGAAAGATCCCCGATCTTTGGAAGGTTGGTGATGAAATCGATTGACACACTCTCCCATGGGCATGACGGGACGAATAGAGGTTCCAACAGCCCTGGTGTTTTCTGCCTCTCAACTTTGTCCTGTTGGCACACAAGACAGGTTCGGATGTAGTCCATAATATCGTCACGCATCTGTGGCCAATAATAACCCTGTTTGATTAATGCATACGTCCTTTGCCACCCCGGATGTCCAGCCCACAAAGTGTCGTGGCATTCTCTCATTAACATCTTTCTTAGGTCTCCAGCCTTCGGGACAAATAACCTATTTCCTTTTGTCCACAGCAGGTCATCTTCCTCCCAAAATTGACGAGTTTTTCCCTCCTTGCACAACTTGAGGATATTCTGAGCACACTGATCTCCCCCTAAATGCTGCTTTATCAGCTCTCGCATTGAATTCGCGATAGTACTCGCAGCCATGTTAGCCACCACCCTTAGTGCCGCAAGCTCCGTCTTGCGACTTAGGGCATCCGCCGCCTGGTTCTTGGTCCCCGCTTTGTGCTCAAATTGAAGGTCAAACTCCGCAATGAATTCCTGCCAACGAGCTTGTTTTGGGGTCAGTTTAGGTTGTGTAAGGAAGTGACTAACGGCTGAGTTGTCAGTCTTTACTACAAAGCTTGACCCCAATAAGTAGTGCCTCCAGGTTCTTAAGCAATGAATTACGGCAAGCATCTCCTTTTCTTGAGCCGTATAGTTTCTTTCTGCCGCTGATAGCTTCCTGCTTTCGTAGGCGACAGGATGACCATCTTGGAGTAGGACTCCACCTAAAGCGAAGTCAGATGCATCGGTTTGGACTTCGAAGGGTCTGGTGATGTCCGGCAGGGCCAACACTGGGTCTTTCATCATAGCTTCCTTTAGATCCTGGAATGCGCCCTCACATTCCTTGCTCCACTCCCAAGGCACCTCCTTCTTTAGCAATTCCGTTAGGGGAGTTGCTTTCTTCGAGTATCCTTTTACGAAGCGGCGGTAGTAATTTGCCAATCCCAAAAATGATCTAAGTTCTTTCACATTAGCGGGAGTTTTCCACTCTTGGATGGCTTTAACCTTCTCCATGTCCATACGGATCTTCCCCTCCTCGATGATGTGTCCCAGAAACTTGATTTGTCTTCTGCCAAAAGCACATTTTTCCTTCTTCACAAATAATTGATTTTCTCGGAGTCTCTGGAGTACCATTCGAATGTGTTCGACATGTTCTTCCAAGGTAGGGCTGAAGATTACAATGTCGTCAAGATACACCACCACAAATTTGTCAAGGAAGTCTCGAAATACCTGGTTCATGAGGGTGCAAAATGTTGCTGGTGCATTCGTCAACCCAAAAGGCATCACCAGGAATTCGAAGGCTCCGTATCGTGTGACGCAGGTGGTTTTCTCTTCGTCCCCTTCAGCAATTCTCACTTGGTAGTATCCTGATCTCAAATCCAATTTAGTGAAAAATTTGGCTCCGCTTAGCTGGTCGAACAAGTCAGCAATCAAAGGGATCGGGTACTTGTTTCGCACCGTGACCTTGTTCAGGGCTCGATAATCTACGCACAGGCGCAAAGTTCCATCTTTCTTCTTTTGGAATAATACGGGAGCGCCGTAAGGTGCCTTCGAGGGTCTCAGAAACCCTGCTTCCAAAAGTTCCCCGAGTTGCTTCCGTAGCTCTGCCAGCTCAGGAGGGGCCATCCGATAAGGTGCCTTTGCTGGAGGTTTTGCTCCTGGTATCAATTCGATGTTGTGGTCAATATCTCGTCGAGGAGGTAGGTTCCTTGGTAAGTTGTCCGGCATCACATCATTGAATGATTTTAAGGCATCCAGCACCATAGGAGGGGTAGTTTCATCATCTTCACCCTCCCTCGCTACCACTAATGCTATGTAAGAGGGTTCTTTGCGTCTTACCCCCTTCTTAAATTGGAGGGCCGATAGAAGTTTGGGGTTGTTCAGTTGCTTCCTCTGTACGGGAATTACTCCTGTTTGTTCCCCCATCATCAACAGGCTGTTAGCGGCGGGAATAGGGATTGCCTTCTTCTTCACTAGAAAGTCCATTCCCAAGATTACATCAAAATCATCCATTGGTACTACAATCAAATCCACCCGGTCCTCCCAAGTTCCCAACTTGAGAGGCACTTGTTTCGCCAGGCCCACCGTAGGTAAGGCTTTGGAATTTACTGCTTTCATTTGCCCCGCATCCTTTTGTAAGCGTAGGCCCAGCCTTCGAGCTTCAATCTCTGAACAAAAGTTGTGGGTGGCACCTGTGTCCACCATCACACTCTTTGCGGCCTTTCCATTTATCGCCGCATCCACGAACATAAGACCTTTCTCATTGGTCTTCCTGGCCTGAACGACCTGTCCATTAAGGGCATTCAAGAATCTCAGCGCTCCCACTTGTGCGCCGTCTTCTCCTTCTTCTACTACCTCCTCTCGCCCTCCCTCGTGCTCTTGGGAGCGAATAGATGCTTGTAGAGCACTAAGAGCGGTCTTATGGGGGCATTCGCCCACTCTGTGGGGACCATTACATAGGAAACATGTAAGAGGCCGGGGTCTAAATCCGAATGCATTGGGGTTCCGCGGTGGAGGCTCTCTCGTGTTCGGAGGTTTCCTACTGTCGCTTCCCCCAGGTCTTGGGAGATTGGCAGGCCTGAAGGGTCTACTGCTATTGGCATTCGAAGGAGACGGTTGGGGCCTTCTATTGATGGGGCTCTCTGTTGAGTAGTCCATTAGGCGCTCCGCTGCCCCTAGTGCTGAGGCTAGGTCTTGTACTCTCTGTCGTTGAAGTTCTGTCCTGGCCCAAGGTTTTAGCCCTTCCAGGAAGTAGAAGAGCTTATCCTTCTCAGACATGTCGCGTATATCGAGCATGAGGGCCGAGAAGGCTTTCACGTAGTCCCTTACATTACCCGTCTGTCTCAATTCTCTCAAATGTCGTCGGGCAATGTAGTCCACATTCTCGGGAAGGAATTGGTTCTTGAGTTCCTTCTGTAGCTGGTCCCATGTGTCAATGATGCACCTATTGTTCTTGATATCTTCGTATTTGGATCGCCACCACAATTTTGCATCATTGGTTAGGTACATTGT
>NC_083386.1:147500-150000 GCF_031755915.1 Ziziphus jujuba
CCACGTGCCTTCTTTTGGCATCCGCCCACTTCTTCATCTTCTTGGTGGCCTTATGAAGGTACGACCTTGCTAAGTCCACTTGTTCATGCCAACCTTTGGCAATCTTGAATGCGGCAGGACTCCTTCCTCCATACTTGGTAACAAGTGTTTGTGGAGTGAGTGGTTGTTGCCCCGTGGCTAACTCGAATGGACTTCGATTGGTGGACTCGCTCCTTTGCAAGTTGTAGGAGAATTGGGCAACATCTAGCAGCTTTGCCCAATCATGTTGATTGGCACTCACAAAGTGCCGTAGATATAGCTCCAATAATGCATTAGCTCGCTCGGTTTGCCCATCGGTTTGTGGATGAAAGCTTGTAGAGAAATGCAACTCCGAGCCCATGAGCTTGAATAACTCCGTCCAAAACCTTCCGGTGAACCTTGAGTCTCGATCACTTATAATTGATCTTGGGAGTCCCCAATACTTCACCACGTGCTTGAAGAATAGCCGTGCTGTCTCCTCAGCTGGACACTCCTTTGTCGCGGCAATGAATGTAGCATACTTGGAGAATCGATCAACTACTACGATTATAGTGCTACATCCCTCGGACTTGGGTAAGCTAATGATGAAGTCCATGGAGATGCTCTCCCATGGTCTCTCCGGAGTTGGTAGTGGCTCCAATAAACCTGCGGGTTGTCGCTGTTCCACCTTGTCTTGTTGACAAACAAGGCAGGTCTTTACATACATTTCGACATCGTCCCGCATTTGTGGCCAATAATAGTTGGTCTCCAACAAAGCTCTCGTACGCTTTTGCCCTGGGTGGCCGGCCCATTTGGTGTCATGGCATTCCTTGATCAAATTCTTCCTTAGGTTGCCCCACCTTGGTACGTAGATGCGATGCCCCTTAGTGTAGAGAAGGCCGTCCTCAACCCAAAACCTCTTAGTCTTGCCCTCCATGGCAAGTTGTAGGAGTTGCTTGGCCACAACATCACGGTCCATGCCCTCCTTTAGTAGGTTGGGTAGTTCCCCTTGGAACTTGGTTATCGATGCTAGTTCGGCTTTCCTACTTAATGCATCGGCAACTACATTGGCTGTACCGGGCTTGTATTCGAGCTTGTAGTCGAACTCGGCAAGAAAGTCTTGCCAACGGGCTTGCTTGGGGCTTAACTTCTTTTGAGTTTGGAAATAGCTTGTGGCCACATTGTCAGTCTTTACCACGAACTTAGACCCCAGCAAGTAATGTCTCCAAGTGCGCAAGCAGTGGATGATGGCGGTCATCTCCTTCTCTTGGACCGTATACCTCCTCTCCGTGTCGTTGAGCTTGCGGCTTTCAAATGCGATTGGATGCTTTTCTTGCATCAACACGCCCCCTATGGCAAAGTCGGAAGCATCAGTGTGCACCTCAAATGGTTTGGAGCAATCGGGCAATGCCAACACGGGTTCCTTCATAATAGCCTCCTTCAAATTCTCAAAGGCTTGTTGGCATTGGGTGGACCAACTCCATGTCTTGTTCTTCTTTAGCAGATCGGTGAGTGGTGCGGCTAGGGCAGAATACCCTTTGATAAACCTCCTGTAATAGTTAACAAGACCAAGAAAAGATCGCAGCTCACTCACCTTGGTTGGAGGATCCCACTCTTGGATGGCTTTCACTTTGGCTTCATCCATGTGCAGCTTGCCATCCTTGATCTTATGGCCGAGGAAGTACACCTCATTGGTTGCAAACGAGCACTTCTCTCTCTTCACGTAAAGCTCATTATCCTTTAGAACCTTGAACACAATTCGTAGGTGGTGGATGTGTTCCTCTAGCGTCTTGCTATAGATGACAATGTCATCCAAATAGACCACCACGAATTTGTCCAAGTAAGGATGGAAGATCTTGTTCATGAGAGTGCAGAAAGTGGCGGGTGCGTTGGTGAGACCAAAAGGCATGACGAGGAATTCGTATGCTCCATATCGAGTAACACACGTAGTCTTTGGCTCATCACCCTCCGTAATTCTAACTTGGTAGTACCCCGACCTCAAGTCAAGTTTGGTAAAGTACCTTGCTCCTCCAAGTTGATCAAACAAATCGGCTATCAACGGTATAGGGTACTTGTTCTTGATGGTAACCTTGTTGAGCGCCCTATAATCGATGCATAGCCTTAATGAACCATCGTGCTTCTTTTGGAACAAGACGGGTGCTCCATAAGGTGCTTTCGACGGTTGAATGTAACCGGCATCCAAAAGCTCCTTAAGTTGTCTCCTTAGCTCCTCTAGCTCCGGTGGAGACATGCGATATGGTGCTTTTGCGGGTGGTTTTGCACCGGGCTCCAACTCGATGCAATGATCCACCTCCCTCCTTGGTGGAAGTTTCTTGGGTAGTTGTGGTGGCATGACATCCTTGAACTCTTCAAGGACTTGGCTAACCTCCTTCGGTGGTTCCTTGGAAGTAACTTCTTCTTCCTCGCGTAGAGTAGCAAGGAATGTAGGCTCCCCTTTCTTTACTCCTCTCTTGAATTGCATGGCGGAGAGGCGGTTGGAAGT
>NC_083386.1:185000-187500 GCF_031755915.1 Ziziphus jujuba
TGGACAAATGTTCTCTTCACTTGTTGGCACCCAAGCCAACGCTTATTGTCCCTCTTGGACGAATAGCTTCCCGAGCTCCAAAGTAAGGCACTCTCTTGCCTTCAAGGTCCTCCCGTGGACCGAACTCTACCAAGTAATCCGATGGTGACATTGACCCTCTCATCGAGCACACCGTCTCCTCTCAGGTGGTGCCCCTACGTCAACTATCCCAACGGTACCCAAACTTGAGAGTTCTTCATGTGGTAGTTCTCCTCTCTCTTGAACTCCACTTCATGCATTTTCGGCACTCTGTTGCCGTGACGAGCTAAGTTTCCCTTCTTAGCTCTTGTTCCCGCGCTCAAATTCCCATCTCCACGATGGTGATGTGCTAGCAATTCTCAAGCTAGCTTTACCTTCTCCAAAGGCAAATTTATGCACAACATCCCTCGAGTGTGCATCTCAAATTTCCATCTCCACGATGGTGATGTGCTAGCAATTCTCAAGCTAGCTTTGCCTTCTCCAAAGGCAAATTTATGCACAACATCCCTCGAGTGTGCATTTATTCTTGTGGCTTCCAACGCCAACCCTTGCGCAAGTGGCATCCTCTTCCCGACGAGTTACCACATCTTGAATGGAGGTCCTCTCTTCTGCGACCCCCTTATTTCGGCTGTTGACACCTAGTGTCGTCTTGAACTAAGTCCCTTCCCTAGTTCTTTGCCTCAATCTTGCTCACTTTTGTATCTCGGCTCCTCCTCTGAGCCAGTTTTTGCCCTCTGGCAAATTTACAATGCTCCACGCATCCAAGGTTCCTTCTTGAACCCAAATTTTGCCCTCCGGCAGTATACCATACTCAAATTTGACCCTCTTGGTCTTATAAGGACATTTTGTTGGTCTCCACTGAGACTTTCCTTCATAGTCCTTTCCCTTTCCATGCTTACATACGTCTTTTGGCATTTCGCTTTTGTGAGGTTCTGGTTTCCCTGGACTCATCACTGTCTGGCCCTTATCCTTCCACAAATGGCTTTCAAACTCCACAAGGCTACTTGATCATGGGCCTACTCTTGGCTCCATCCAACTCTGGCCAAAAGATTCAAGGATAAGGTGTTGTCCCCCATGAACTTCTTCAACCAGACTTCTGCTTCAATGCACGCTGCCTATCTCAGATTTAGGCTTCCAAAACCGCCACTTCTTTATGCCCAAGGTGTAGGGTGTCAATGCAATGAACACTCCCCCACTTATGCCTTCGACGCCTGCTTCCAGCGCTCGTCCGAATTCCACCCAAGCAAACGGTTACTCTCTCACCGAACCGGCTCACTTAAGGTTTCCTTATGGACTCGCACTAGAGTCTCGTGCCCTCATGGCACTGACCACCATGCCCTCAAGGCTGTTGCTTCTATTGAAGTCCTTTGCCTCCACATCCGACATTTTGTGCTCATGTGCACCAATATTTCTGAGGCTACCCAAGCTCTGTGGTCCAGTTGTGCTTCCTCTGAAGCTTGTGCCTCCACGGCATTCCAACATTCGGCCTTCATGCCCTGTTATCATCGTCTCTTGCTCTCTGCCTTTTCTTTGGCAGTCCTTTGGCCCTCTCGGCCTTATCTGCTATGTTGCTCGCATTTGGTGCCTCTGTGGCAACCATAATTTTGGCCCCGTCGGCCTGATCTATTGATTTCACGCCCCTTTCACAGTAGCATCGGGGTTCTACGGATCCAAGCATCACCAACCAATACCATCCGTTCCTCGGTTCGCCTATTGCAGGACAAACCGGGCTCTGATACCACTTGTCACGGTCCTACATTTTATGCAGCGGAATAGACCGTGCGGCGCCAAGACTCTCCAGTCATGGCCAGCCTTTTCACTATCCGAGTTCATATATCGACCCATCTGATACCAATTGTATGCTCATGAGGTTCCCATAGTCGTCATGGCTCATGTTGCTCAGCAAGCTAGCCCGATGGCCTTGCGCCCACTCGGTAGCTTGTTACTCAATCTTGTGCCAAGATCTAGCCAGCAACCCATCTCTTCACTCGGGCCTTGGTCCATGCACATCTCGAATAGCATCCGACCCTAGAGCATGCACACCAGCATCATGCCAACATGCCCTCAGGGTAGCAACACAAGGTTGGAAGCCCACATATGAATGTCACCCGATGGCACGGTGTCGCCCCGTCCGTGCCTATTTAGCTTCCGACCCTCTTGAGCGAGGCAGAACCCGAGCCCCCGCTCATTGGCACATTTGCCACAACCTTGTAACAAAGGCCTACGTGTGTTCTTGGCATAGCCGATAGAAAACGGCATAGCGAATGCTACACTTAGCCTCTGACACAGGAGTGACGCGCAATACCAGCTCATAGCGCCTACCGGTACTGTCCTCGGGACTCCCTGTCCCTCGGAGACATAAGACCACCTCCGTGGCACTTTATGTCCGCCCCATGGCTTGCCGTCGCCCATGGGAAGCTCGCTTAGCCCAAGCTCGAAGCCGGAGCCGGGGGCCGTGGAGAGCCAACACGGACCACCCCCC
>NC_083386.1:217500-220000 GCF_031755915.1 Ziziphus jujuba
AATCTTGTGCCAAGATCTAGCCAGCAACCCATCTCTTCACTCGGGCCTTGGTCCATGCACATCTCGAATAGCATCCGACCCTAGAGCATGCACACCAGCATCATGCCAACATGCCCTCAGGGTAGCAACACAAGGTTGGAAGCCCACATATGAATGTCACCCGATGGCACGGTGTCGTCCCGTCCGTGCCTATTTAGCTTCCGACCCTCTTGAGCGAGGCAGAACCCGAGCCCCCGCTCAATGGCACATTTGCCACAACCTTGTAACAAAGGCCTACGTGTGTTCTTGGCATAGCCGATAGAAAACGGCATAGCGAATGCTACACTTAGCCTCTGACACAGGAGTGACGCGCAATACCAGCTCATAGCGCCTACCGGTACTGTCCTCGGGACTCCCTGTCCCTCGGAGACATATGCCCACCTTCGTGGCACTATATGTCCGCCCCATGGCTTGCCGTCGCCCATGGGAAGCTCGCTTAGCCCAAGCTAGAAGCCGGAGCCGGGGGCCGTGGAGAGCCAACACGGACCACCCCCCTAAAGAGCTTATTGAGCCATTTCCATTCTGGCAGCCATAGATATCACTTTGTGCGAGGAATCATAATGGGGTTTTCTCTAGCAAACCTTCACATCTTGGCTTGCCATTCGATATGCACCATCCTAGTGACATTCTTAAGAACTTCCCACGGCCCGGGATCGAAGATCCCGACCTTCAAATATTTACGAAAATGCCACTAGGCCATTCCAAAGGTGCGGACCGTTACATCCTCCCCCACTTCATTACGTCGATGCCCTCATCGACGTGCCCGCTTGCTATCTTCAAGACTCCTGCACTCCGCGCAACACCTTTCATCCACATAAGCTCTTCAGGCTCAAACTCAAGATCCTGCATACTTCGTCCCTCTACCTCTGTAGAATCACCCTCTGTGACGACCTTCGCGCGCCCACTTTTGGACTTGGCCAAGGACCTACTGCATGCGTTCACCCAAACTCAAGCTCTCCTCAAAACATGCACCTCCTTGTGCATAAATTAGTGCTTCGCCCCGCACTTTCAGCTCGATATGCAGATGGTGTCCCCCCTCGGACAAATTCTGCCTCTTGTGTATCTCGCTGGCACCCTAGCCAGACTCATGTCCCCCTTGGACAAATGCTTTCTTCACTTGTTGGCATCACTCTTAGCCAACTTCATGTCCCTTCTTGGACGAATAGCTTCCCGAGCTCCAAAGTAAGGCATCCTCTTGCCTTCAAGGTCCTCTCGTGGACCGAACTCTACCAAATAATCCGATGGTGACATTGACCCTCTCATCGAGCACACCGTCTCCTCTCAGGTGGTGCCCCTACGTCAACTATCCCAACGGTACCCAAACTCGAGAGTTCTTCATGTGGTAGTTCTCCTCTCTCTTGAACTCCACTTCATGCTTTTTCGGCACTCTGTTGCCGTGACGAGCTAAGTTTCCCTTCTTAGCTCTTGTTCCCGCGCTCAAATTTCCATCTCCACGATGGTGATGTGCTAGCAATTCTCAAGCTAGCTTTGCCTTCTCCAAAGGCAAATTTATGCACAACATCCCTCGAGTGTGCATCTCAAATTTCCATCTCCACGATGGTGATGTGCTAGCAATTCTCAAGCTAGCTTTGCCTTCTCCAAAGGCAAATTTATGCACAACATCCCTCGAGTGTGCATTTATCCTTGTGGCTTCCAAAGCCAACCCTTGCGCAAGTGGCATCCTCTTCCCGACGAGTTACCACATCTTGAATGGAGGTCCTCTCTTCTGCGACCTCCTTATTTCGGCTGTTGACACCTAGTGTCACCTTGAACTAAGTCCCTTCCTTAGTTCTTTGCCTCGATCTTGCTCACTTTTGTATCTCGGCTCCTCCTCTGAGCCAGTTTTGCCCTCTGGCAAATTTACAGTGCTCCACGCATCCACTCGTCTTGACTTCTCATTCGCTTCGACAAGGTTGTCTTTTCTCTTGGACAAACGTGGCCTCTGCCACCCAGCTGCACTGGCTTGCTCTTTCTTCCCCACTCTTTGTGGCTGTCAAGACTCTTCGTCAAAATGGATCTATTTTTGGTATTTTCTGTAATTCTTAAGACCAATACCCCAAAAGAAACACATGGCTAACAAGCCCTCAATTATTCAAGAGAACTGCACTACTTACGGCTTGTGCTCTCATTTAACGACACATGAATTCCTTTCTGAGCACCAGTCACTTATTCCAAATGCTTGTCCCATTCATGAACTTCGCATTTGCCTCGCTGCTCGAGCATCCAGTTAAAATGTATTTGTATCACACACTGGTACTCGTTTGGTGAACATCCCCACATCATATTCAAGTTGGGCATGCCGCCACAACTAACCATGCTCCATGCAAGAATGCCCCCTTCACAGTAGCATCGGGGTTCTACGGATCCAAGCATCACCAACCAATACCATCCGTTCCTCGGTTCGCCTATTGCAGGACAAACCGGGCTCTGATACCACTTGTCACGGTCCTACATTTTATGC
>NC_083386.1:277500-280000 GCF_031755915.1 Ziziphus jujuba
TTTTTCACGGGACGTGACACAAGGCCACCAAGGCACAAAGCAGCCGCCAAGGCACAAGGATGGATGCGTGCCAACCCCTTGCCACCAATGCTAACCCGGGGCCCATCCACATTCATACATATACTTAAAATAGGCCCAAACAAGTCCACCTAAAAGCAGGCCTTGCACCGAGAAGGAAATGGGGTTCGCCTGGAAACCACCATAAATGCCGAACTGAGGCTCATCGTTCCTTTGCTCCGGCCAAAACTGTTACATGGTGCCCCAACTATTGGTTACAAAACTTGTTGGTGCGTTGCTTTGCCCAACCACTGTGCCATGGTGTCCCCCAGCCAAGCCTAGGGTGGTGCCACCGATGCCCCATGCGATGCCCACCGATGCCCCATGCGATGCCCACCGTGCCCCATGCGATGCCCACCGATGCCCCATGCCATGCCCACCGATGCCCCATGCCATGCCCACCGATGCCCCATACCATGCCCACCGTGCCCCATGCCATGCCCATCGGCTTTGCCATCATGCCCAAGGATGGCAAAGGGGTTAGTCTCCATGAAATTATGTGTGTGGTGGACCCAATATAAGGTGTAGCACTTGTAGTGCCCATCGTTGGGGCATCCGTGTGCCATGCCTTGCCCCGTTGGCGGCATCCGTGTGCCATGCCGTGCCTTGCCGCCCCACCACGTACGCATTTTGCCGCAATTTCGTGCAATTTCCGTGCAACATAAAGTTCCAAAAAATCACATGGATCATTTTAAAGCATTCCCAACAAAAAAAACCAACCTCCAACCCATTTCCTATTTTATTCGAATTTTTCTTAGTTTTTCGGCAAAAAAATTATAAAAAATTCTATGTTGCTCCAAAAATTACAAATCCAATTCCATAATGTTCTACCCATTTTTCTAAGCATCCCTGCAAAAAATCTCATCAAAATTCGATGTCTAGAGCAAAAAAAGGCCATTATGACTCCTCGATTCCCACCGATGCCCCATGCCATGCCCATCGATGCCCCATGCGATGCCCACCGTGCCCCATGCGATGCACACGATGCCCACCGATGCCCCATGCGATGCCCACCGATGCCCCATGCGATGCCCACCGTGCCCCATGCGATGCCCACCGATGCCCCATGCGATGCCCACCGATGCCCCATGCCATGCCCACCGATGCCCCATACCATGCCCACCGTGCCCCATGCCATGCCCATCGGCTTTGCCATCATGCCCAAGGATGGCAAAGGGGTTAGTCTCCATGAAATTATGTTTGTGGACCCAATATAAGGTGTAGCACTTGTAGTGCCCATCGTTGGGGCATCCGTGTGCCATGCCTTGCCTCGTTGGGGGCATCCGTGTGCCATGCCGTGCCTCGCCGCCCCACCACGTACGCATTTTGCCGCAATTTCGTGCAATTTCCGTGCAACATAAAGTTCCAAAAAATCACATGGATCATTTTAAAGCATTCCCAACAAAAAAAACCAACCTCCAACCCATTTCCTATTTTATATGAATTTTTCTTAGTTTTTCGGCAAAAAAATTATAAAAAATTCTATGTTGCTCCAAAAATTACAAATCCAATTCCATAATGTTCTACCCATTTTTCTAAGCATCCCTGCAAAAAATCTCATCAAAATTCGATGTCTAGAGCCAAAAAAATGGCCATTATGACTCCTCGCTGAAATTGATATCTGAGCCTGCCAGAAAGAAAATGGCTAAATAAGCTCTTTAGGGGGGTGGTACCTGCCTGCTTCAACAGCGAGCCCCCCCCCGGCCTGCCAGCGCTGCCCACACCCCCCAGCGGGGGTGTGGGCACAATGGCAGGTCTCGTCGGCAGGTGGGGGCCACCATGCACCGGTAACGGTGCCGGGCGGGCCCCACCGTCGGCGACCAGCAGGTGGGCCCGGGGGGGCGGGGCTTGGGCGGTGCGGTGCGGTGCGGGAAAAAAAGTGGAATGTGTGGGCTTGTCCGGTTCGATCGATTGCTTCGTGTGGCTATTGCTATGGTTCTGCATGCTGCGGCATTTGTGGGCGATGCTTCTTCATGGATGCTTATTCGGTGACTGTTGGGGGCGCTGCCTGAAACGGGGGACGAAGGACACCTGCACTCGTGCGGGAGTCTCTCTGAACCTTGCTTGGGGGGCAATCTCGGTGGGATCCGGGTGGGTGTTTGTGCGGGGTATATGCTTCTTCATGGATGCTTGTTCGGTGATTGTTGGGGGCGCTGCCTGAAATGGGGGACGAAGGACACCTGCACTCGTGCGGGAGTCTCTCCGAACCTTGCTTGGGGGGCAATCTCGGTGGGATCCGGGTGGGTGTTTGTGCGGGGTATGCTTCTTCATGGATGCTTGTTTGGTGATTGCTGGGGGCGCTGCCCGAAATGGGGGACGAAGGACACCTGCACTCGTGCGGGAGTCTTTCCGAACCTTGCTTGGGGGGCAATCTCGGCGGGATCCAGGGGGGTGTTTGTGCGGGGGTATGCTACGGTGCCTAGGCATGCAGCACCATGTCGGA
>NC_083386.1:290000-292500 GCF_031755915.1 Ziziphus jujuba
CAAGTCCACCTAAAAGCAGGCCTTGCACCGAGAAGGAAATGGGGTTCGCCTGGAAACCACCATAAATGCCGAACTGAGGCTCATCGTTCCTTTGCTCCGGCCAAAACTGTTACATGGTGCCCCAACTATTGGTTACAAAACTTGTTGGTGCGTTGCTTTGCCCAACCACTGTGCCATGGTGTCCCCCAGCCAAGCCTAGGGTGGTGCCACCGATGCCCCATGCGATGCCCACCGATGCCCCATGCGATGCCCACCGTGCCCCATGCGATGCCCACCGATGCCCCATGCCATGCCCACCGATGCCCCATGCCATGCCCACCGATGCCCCATACCATGCCCACCGTGCCCCATGCCATGCCCATCGGCTTTGCCATCATGCCCAAGGATGGCAAAGGGGTTAGTCTCCATGAAATTATGTGTGTGGTGGACCCAATATAAGGTGTAGCACTTGTAGTGCCCATCGTTGGGGCATCCGTGTGCCATGCCTTGCCCCGTTGGCGGCATCCGTGTGCCATGCCGTGCCTTGCCGCCCCACCACGTACGCATTTTGCCGCAATTTCGTGCAATTTCCGTGCAACATAAAGTTCCAAAAAATCACATGGATCATTTTAAAGCATTCCCAACAAAAAAAACCAACCTCCAACCCATTTCCTATTTTATTCGAATTTTTCTTAGTTTTTCGGCAAAAAAATTATAAAAAATTCTATGTTGCTCCAAAAATTACAAATCCAATTCCATAATGTTCTACCCATTTTTCTAAGCATCCCTGCAAAAAATCTCATCAAAATTCGATGTCTAGAGCAAAAAAAGGCCATTATGACTCCTCGATTCCCACCGATGCCCCATGCCATGCCCATCGATGCCCCATGCGATGCCCACCGTGCCCCATGCGATGCACACGATGCCCACCGATGCCCCATGCGATGCCCACCGATGCCCCATGCGATGCCCACCGTGCCCCATGCGATGCCCACCGATGCCCCATGCGATGCCCACCGATGCCCCATGCCATGCCCACCGATGCCCCATACCATGCCCACCGTGCCCCATGCCATGCCCATCGGCTTTGCCATCATGCCCAAGGATGGCAAAGGGGTTAGTCTCCATGAAATTATGTTTGTGGACCCAATATAAGGTGTAGCACTTGTAGTGCCCATCGTTGGGGCATCCGTGTGCCATGCCTTGCCTCGTTGGGGGCATCCGTGTGCCATGCCGTGCCTCGCCGCCCCACCACGTACGCATTTTGCCGCAATTTCGTGCAATTTCCGTGCAACATAAAGTTCCAAAAAATCACATGGATCATTTTAAAGCATTCCCAACAAAAAAAACCAACCTCCAACCCATTTCCTATTTTATATGAATTTTTCTTAGTTTTTCGGCAAAAAAATTATAAAAAATTCTATGTTGCTCCAAAAATTACAAATCCAATTCCATAATGTTCTACCCATTTTTCTAAGCATCCCTGCAAAAAATCTCATCAAAATTCGATGTCTAGAGCCAAAAAAATGGCCATTATGACTCCTCGCTGAAATTGATATCTGAGCCTGCCAGAAAGAAAATGGCTAAATAAGCTCTTTAGGGGGGTGGTACCTGCCTGCTTCAACAGCGAGCCCCCCCCCGGCCTGCCAGCGCTGCCCACACCCCCCAGCGGGGGTGTGGGCACAATGGCAGGTCTCGTCGGCAGGTGGGGGCCACCATGCACCGGTAACGGTGCCGGGCGGGCCCCACCGTCGGCGACCAGCAGGTGGGCCCGGGGGGGCGGGGCTTGGGCGGTGCGGTGCGGTGCGGGAAAAAAAGTGGAATGTGTGGGCTTGTCCGGTTCGATCGATTGCTTCGTGTGGCTATTGCTATGGTTCTGCATGCTGCGGCATTTGTGGGCGATGCTTCTTCATGGATGCTTATTCGGTGACTGTTGGGGGCGCTGCCTGAAACGGGGGACGAAGGACACCTGCACTCGTGCGGGAGTCTCTCTGAACCTTGCTTGGGGGGCAATCTCGGTGGGATCCGGGTGGGTGTTTGTGCGGGGTATATGCTTCTTCATGGATGCTTGTTCGGTGATTGTTGGGGGCGCTGCCTGAAATGGGGGACGAAGGACACCTGCACTCGTGCGGGAGTCTCTCCGAACCTTGCTTGGGGGGCAATCTCGGTGGGATCCGGGTGGGTGTTTGTGCGGGGTATGCTTCTTCATGGATGCTTGTTTGGTGATTGCTGGGGGCGCTGCCCGAAATGGGGGACGAAGGACACCTGCACTCGTGCGGGAGTCTTTCCGAACCTTGCTTGGGGGGCAATCTCGGCGGGATCCAGGGGGGTGTTTGTGCGGGGGTATGCTACGGTGCCTAGGCATGCAGCACCATGTCGGAAACTCGGAATGTGTGGGCTTATGCGGTGCGATCCATTGCTTCATATGGCTATTGCCATGGTTTTGCATGCTGCGGCATTTGTGGGCGATGCTTCTTCATGGATGCTTGTCCGGTGACTGTTGGGGGCGCTGCCTGAAATG
>NC_083386.1:300000-305000 GCF_031755915.1 Ziziphus jujuba
AGTCTCCATGAAATTATGTGTGTGGTGGACCCAATATAAGGTGTAGCACTTGTAGTGCCCATCGTTGGGGCATCCGTGTGCCATGCCTTGCCCCGTTGGCGGCATCCGTGTGCCATGCCGTGCCTTGCCGCCCCACCACGTACGCATTTTGCCGCAATTTCGTGCAATTTCCGTGCAACATAAAGTTCCAAAAAATCACATGGATCATTTTAAAGCATTCCCAACAAAAAAAACCAACCTCCAACCCATTTCCTATTTTATTCGAATTTTTCTTAGTTTTTCGGCAAAAAAATTATAAAAAATTCTATGTTGCTCCAAAAATTACAAATCCAATTCCATAATGTTCTACCCATTTTTCTAAGCATCCCTGCAAAAAATCTCATCAAAATTCGATGTCTAGAGCAAAAAAAGGCCATTATGACTCCTCGATTCCCACCGATGCCCCATGCCATGCCCATCGATGCCCCATGCGATGCCCACCGTGCCCCATGCGATGCCCACCGTGCCCCATGCGATGCACACGATGCCCACCGATGCCCCATGCGATGCCCACCGATGCCCCATGCGATGCCCACCGTGCCCCATGCGATGCCCACCGATGCCCCATGCGATGCCCACCGATGCCCCATGCCATGCCCACCGATGCCCCATACCATGCCCACCGTGCCCCATGCCATGCCCATCGGCTTTGCCATCATGCCCAAGGATGGCAAAGGGGTTAGTCTCCATGAAATTATGTTTGTGGACCCAATATAAGGTGTAGCACTTGTAGTGCCCATCGTTGGGGCATCCGTGTGCCATGCCTTGCCTCGTTGGGGGCATCCGTGTGCCATGCCGTGCCTCGCCGCCCCACCACGTACGCATTTTGCCGCAATTTCGTGCAATTTCCGTGCAACATAAAGTTCCAAAAAATCACATGGATCATTTTAAAGCATTCCCAACAAAAAAAACCAACCTCCAACCCATTTCCTATTTTATATGAATTTTTCTTAGTTTTTCGGCAAAAAAATTATAAAAAATTCTATGTTGCTCCAAAAATTACAAATCCAATTCCATAATGTTCTACCCATTTTTCTAAGCATCCCTGCAAAAAATCTCATCAAAATTCGATGTCTAGAGCCAAAAAAATGGCCATTATGACTCCTCGCTGAAATTGATATCTGAGCCTGCCAGAAAGAAAATGGCTAAATAAGCTCTTTAGGGGGGTGGTACCTGCCTGCTTCAACAGCGAGCCCCCCCCCCCGGCCTGCCAGCGCTGCCCACACCCCCCAGCGGGGGTGTGGGCACAATGGCAGGTCTCGTCGGCAGGTGGGGGCCACCATGCACCGGTAACGGTGCCGGGCGGGCCCCACCGTCGGCGACCAGCAGGTGGGCCCGGGGGGGCGGGGCTTGGGCGGTGCGGTGCGGTGCGGGAAAAAAAGTGGAATGTGTGGGCTTGTCCGGTTCGATCGATTGCTTCGTGTGGCTATTGCTATGGTTCTGCATGCTGCGGCATTTGTGGGCGATGCTTCTTCATGGATGCTTATTCGGTGACTGTTGGGGGCGCTGCCTGAAACGGGGGACGAAGGACACCTGCACTCGTGCGGGAGTCTCTCTGAACCTTGCTTGGGGGGCAATCTCGGTGGGATCCGGGTGGGTGTTTGTGCGGGGTATATGCTTCTTCATGGATGCTTGTTCGGTGATTGTTGGGGGCGCTGCCTGAAATGGGGGACGAAGGACACCTGCACTCGTGCGGGAGTCTCTCCGAACCTTGCTTGGGGGGCAATCTCGGTGGGATCCGGGTGGGTGTTTGTGCGGGGTATGCTTCTTCATGGATGCTTGTTTGGTGATTGCTGGGGGCGCTGCCCGAAATGGGGGACGAAGGACACCTGCACTCGTGCGGGAGTCTTTCCGAACCTTGCTTGGGGGGCAATCTCGGCGGGATCCAGGGGGGTGTTTGTGCGGGGGTATGCTACGGTGCCTAGGCATGCAGCACCATGTCGGAAACTCGGAATGTGTGGGCTTATGCGGTGCGATCCATTGCTTCATATGGCTATTGCCATGGTTTTGCATGCTGCGGCATTTGTGGGCGATGCTTCTTCATGGATGCTTGTCCGGTGACTGTTGGGGGCGCTGCCTGAAATGGGGGACGAAGGACACCTGCACTCGTGTGGGAGTCTCTCCGAACCTTGATTGGGGGGCAATCTCGGTGGGATCCGGGTGGGTGTTTGTGCGGGGTATGCTTCTTCATGGATGCTTGTTTGGTGACTGCTGGGGGCGCTGCCCGAAATGGGGGACGAAGGACACCTGCACTCGTGCGGGAGTCTCTCCGAACCTTGCTTGGGGGGCAATCTCGGTGGGATCCGGGTGGGTGTTTGTGCGGGGTATGCTTCTTCATGGATGCTTGTTTGGTGATTGCTGGGGGCGCTGCCCGAAATGGGGGACGAAGGACACCTGCACTCGTGTGGGAGTCTTTCCGAACCTTGCTTGGGGGGCAATCTCGGCGGGATCCGGGTGGGTGTTTGTGCGGGGGTATGCTACGGTGCCTAGGCATGCAGCACCATGTTGTAGCCCTATGGGGCCGTGGATTGGACCATCGGTTGCGTTCTTCATGCTTAGCGGTGCTGGCTCGGATTCAATTCGAGGGCAGGCATGCTTGGTTGGCCTATGTGCTGATTGGGTTGTTTGCAGTCGGTTGAGGATGGGTCATGCTGTACGCGATGCGTGTGAGTGGTGGTAGGGCTGCGTGCGTTGGCAGGCTCCTTGCTTGGGCATCGAACTGCTGACTCGTGGCCCCGTCAAAGTTTGCTGCAAGGGCGTTGTGCTCCTTGGGCTCTGCTTGGTTCTTGTGTTGCCTACCTAGCAGAACGGAACTGGTCGTCCCTGGATGTCTCTTTCCTTCTTGTGCCCCCGAATGGGCGCCGGGAGGACATGACGGTGGCCTCGTGCCCCTAGCAAGCCTCACTTGGTTGTGTTGCTGCCAAGGTGCATGAGCCCCCACCGGGTCCTTCGGATGCAGAATATCGTGTGGGCATGGGGGTCTCTGCGACCTCTTGAGTGTCCGACCCAAATCTTATTCGTACGATCGTCGATTTCGTGGTTAGCCCTCCGGGGAAAACTAGGTATCGGCGTCGCTTATGAATGCTACCTGGTTGATCCTGCCAGTAGTCATATGCTTGTCTCAAAGATTAAGCCATGTGTGACGGTCCGCACCTTTGGAATGGCCTAGTGGCATTTTTGTAAATATTTGAAGGTCGGGATCTTCGATCCCGGGCCGTGGGAAGTTCTTAAGAATGTCACTAGGATGGTGCATATCGAATGGCAAGCCAAGATGTGAAGGTTTGCTAGAGAAAACCCCATTATGATTCCTCGCACAAAGTGATATCTATGGCTGCCAGAATGGAAATGGCTCAATAAGCTCTTTAGGGGGGTGGTCCGTGTTGGCTCTCCACGGCCCCCGGCTCCGGCTTCGAGCTTGGGCTAAGCGAGCTTCCCATGGGCGACGGCAAGCCATGGGGCGGACATATAGCGCCACGAAGGTGGTCTTATGTCTCCGAGGGACAGGGAGTCCCGAGGACAGTACCGGTAGGCGCTATGAGCTGGTATTGCGCGTCACTCCTGTGTCAGAGGCTAAGTGTAGCATTCGCTATGCCGTTTTCTATCGGCTATGCCAAGAACACACGTAGGCCTTTGTTACAAGGTTGTGGCAAATGTGCCAATGAGCGGGGGCTCGGGTTCTGCCTCGCTCAAGAGGGTCGGAAGCTAAATAGGCACGGACGGGGCGACACCGTGCCATCGGGTGACATTCATATGTGGGCTTCCAACCTTGTGTTGCTACCCTGAGGGCATGTTGGCATGATGCTGGTGTGCATGCTCTAGGGTCGGATGCTATTCGAGATGTGTCTGGACCAAGGCCCGAGTGAAGAGATGGGTTGCTGGCTAGATCTTGGCACAAGATTGAGTAACAAGCTACCGAGTGGGCGCAAGGCCATCGGGCTAGCTTGCTGAGCGACATGAGCCATGACGACTATGGGAACCTCATGAGCATACAATTGGTATCAGATGGGTCGATATATGAACTCGGATAGTGAAAAGGCTGGCCATGACTGGAGAGTCTTGGCGCCGCACGGTCTATTCCGCTGCATAAAATGTAGGACCGTGACAAGTGGTATCAGAGCCCGGTTTGTCCTGCAATAGGCGAACCGAGGAACGGATGGTATTGGTTGGTGATGCTTGGATCCGTAGAACCCCGATGCTACTGTGAAAGGGGCGTGAAATCAATAGATCAGGCCGACGGGGCCAAAATTATGGTTGCCACAGAGGCACCAAATGCGAGCAACATAGCAGATAAGGCCGAGAGGGCCAAAGGACTGCCAAAGAAAAGGCAGAGAGCAAGAGACGATGATAACAGGGCATGAAGGCCGAATGTTGGAATGCCGTGGAGGCACAAGCTTCAGAGGAAGCACAACTGGACCACAGAGCTTGGGTAGCCTCAGAAATATTGGTGCACATGAGCACAAAATGTCGGATGTGGAGGCAAAGGACTTCAATAGAAGCAACAGCCTTGAGGGCATGGTGGTCAGTGCCATGAGGGCACGAGACTCTAGTGCGAGTCCATAAGGAAACCTTAAGTGAGCCGGTTCGGTGAGAGAGTAACCGTTTGCTTGGGTGGAATTCGGACGAGCGCTGGAAGCAGGCGTCAAAGGCATAAGTGGGGGAGTGTTCATTGCATTGACACCCTACACCTTGGGCATAAAGAAGTGGCGGTTTTGGAAGCCTAAATCTGAGATAGGCAGCGTGCATTGAAGCAGAAGTCTGGTTGAAGAAGTTCATGGGGGACAACACCTTATCCTTGAATCTTTTGGCCAGAGTTGGATGGAGCCAAGAGTAGGCCCATGATCAAGTAGCCTTGTGGAGTTTGAAAGCCATTTGTGGAAGGATAAGGGCCAGACAGTGATGAGTCTAGGGAAACCAGAACCTCACAAAAGCGAAATGCCAAAAGACGTATGTAAGCATGGAAA
>NC_083386.1:325000-327500 GCF_031755915.1 Ziziphus jujuba
TGGGATCCGGGTGGGTGTTTGTGCGGGGTATATGCTTCTTCATGGATGCTTGTTCGGTGATTGTTGGGGGCGCTGCCTGAAATGGGGGACGAAGGACACCTGCACTCGTGCGGGAGTCTCTCCGAACCTTGCTTGGGGGGCAATCTCGGTGGGATCCGGGTGGGTGTTTGTGCGGGGTATGCTTCTTCATGGATGCTTGTTTGGTGATTGCTGGGGGCGCTGCCCGAAATGGGGGACGAAGGACACCTGCACTCGTGCGGGAGTCTTTCCGAACCTTGCTTGGGGGGCAATCTCGGCGGGATCCAGGGGGGTGTTTGTGCGGGGGTATGCTACGGTGCCTAGTGTAACGGTCCGCACCTTTGGAATGGCCTAGTGGCATTTTCGTAATTATTTGAAGGTCGGGATCTTCGATCCCGGGCCGTGGGAAGTTCTTAAGAATGTCACTAGGATGGTGCATATCGAATGGCAAGCCAAGATGTGAAGGTTTGCTAGAGAAAACCCCATTATGATTCCTCGCACAAAGTGATATCTATGGGTGCCAGAAAGGAAATGGCTCAATAAGCTCTTTAGGGGGGTGGTCCGTGTTGGCTCTCCACGGCCCCCGGCTCCGGCTTCGAGCTTGGGCTAAGCGAGCTTCCCATGGGCGACGGCAAGCCATGGGGCGGACATATAGTGCCACGAAGGTGGGCTTATGTCTCCGAGGGACAGGGAGTCCCGAGGACAGTACCGGTAGGCGCTACGACCTGGTACTGCGCGTCACTCCTGTGTCAGAGGCTAAGTGTAGCATTCGCTATGCCGTTTTCTATCGGCTATGCCAAGAACACACGTAGGCCTTTGTTACAAGGTTGTGGCAAATGTGCCAATGAGCGGGGGCTCGGGTTCTGCCTCGCTCAAGAGGGTCGGAAGCTAAATAGGCACGGACGGGGCGACACCGTGCCATCGGGTGACATTCATATGTGGGCTTCCAACCTTGTGTTGCTACCCTGAGGGCATGTTGGCATGATGCTGGTGTGCATGCTCTAGGGTCGGATGCTATTCGAGATGTGCATGGACCAAGGCCCGAGTGAAGAGATGGGTTGCTGGCTAGATCTTGGCACAAGATTGAGTAACAAGCTACCGAGTGGGCGCAAGGCCATCGGGCTAGCTTGCTGAGCAACATGAGCCATGACGACTATGGGAACCTCATGAGCATACAATTGGTATCAGATGGGTCGATATATGAACTCGGATAGTGAAAAGGCTGGCCATGACTGGAGAGTCTTGGCGCCGCACGGTCTATTCCGCTGCATAAAATGTAGGACCGTGACAAGTGGTATCAGAGCCCGGTTTGTCCTGCAATAGGCGAACCGAGGAACGGATGGTATTGGTTGGTGATGCTTGGATCCGTAGAACCCCGATGCTACTGTGAAGGGGGCATTCTTGCATGGAGCATGGTTAGTTGTGGCGGCATGCCCAACTTGAATATGATGTGGGGATGTTCACCAAACGAGTACCAGTGTGCGATACAAATACACTTTAACTGGATGCTCGAGCAGCGAGGCAAATGCGAAGTTCATGAATGGGACAAGCATTTGGAATAAGTGACTGGTGCTCAGAAAGGAATTCATGCGTCGTTAAATGAGAGCACAAGCCGTAAGTAGTGCAGTTCTCTTGAATAATTGAGGGCTTGTTAGCCATGTGTTTCTTTTGGGGTATTGGTCTTAAGAATTACAGAAAATACCAAAAATAGATCCATTTTGACGAAGAGTCTTGACAGCCACAAAGAGTGGGGAAGGAAGAGCAAGCCAGTGCGGCTGGGTGGCAGAGACCACGTTTGTCCAAGAGAAAAGACAACCTTGTCGAAGCGAATGAGAAGTCAAGACGAGTGGATGCGTGGAGCACTGTAAATTTGCCAGAGGGCAAAACTGGCTCAGAGGAGGAGCCGAGATACAAAAGTGAGCAAGACCGAGGCAAAGAACTAAGGAAGGGACTTAGTTCAAGGTGACACTAGGTGTCAACAGCCGAAATAAGGAGGTCGCATAAGAGAGGACCTCCATTCAAGATGTGGTAACTCGTCGGGAAGAGGATGCCACTTGCGCAAGGGTTGGCTTTGGAAGCCACAAGGATAAATGCACACTCGAGGGATGTTGTGCATAAATTTGCCTTTGGAGAAGGCAAAGCTAGCTTGAGAATTGCTAGCACATTACCATCGTGGAGATGGAAATTTGAGATGCACACTCGAGGGATGTTGTGCATAAATTTGCCTTTGGAGAAGGCAAAGCTAGCTTGAGAATTGCTAGCACATCACCATCTTGGAGATGGAAACTTGAGCGCGGGAACAAGAGCTAAGAAGGGAAACTTAGCTCGTCACGGCAACAGAGTGCCGAAAAAGCATGAAGTGGAGTTCAAGAGAGAGGAGAACTACCACATGAAGAACTCTCGAGTTTGGGTACCGTTGGGATAGTTGACGTAGGGGCACCACCTGAGAGGAGACGGTGTGCTCGATGAGAGGGTCAATGTC
>NC_083386.1:342500-345000 GCF_031755915.1 Ziziphus jujuba
CCTTCCCCGGCTTGTACTCCATCTTATAATGGAACTCCGCCAAGAAGTCTTGCCATCGAGCTTGCTTGGGGGTGAGTTTCTTTTGGGTTTGGAAATAACTAGTGGCAACATTATCCGTCATAATGGTGAAGAAGCTCCCTAAAAGGTAATGCCTCCACGTGCGCAGACAATGGATGACCGCCGTCATCTCCTTTTCTTGCACCGTGTAACGTCGTTCCGTGTCGTTGAGCTTCCTGCTTTCGAAAGCAATTGGGTGCCCATCTTGCATTAGCACTCCACCGATGGCAAAGTCCGATGCATCCGTATGCACTTCGAATGGCCTAGAGTGGTCGGGCAGGCACAACACCGGTTCCTCCGTGATTGCTTTCTTTAGGTCTTCGAAGGCTTGTTGGCACTTCTCCGTCCAACCCCAAGCTTGGTTCTTCTTCAACATGTTGGTCAATGGGGTAGCCCTCGTCGAGTATCCCTTGATAAACCGCCGGTAGTAGTTGACAAGGCCTAAGAAGGATCTTAATTCATGCACCTTGGTTGGCGGTTCCCACTTCTGTATGGCTTGTACCTTTGCTTCATCCATCATAAGTTTCCCATCCTTGATCTTGTGCCCCAAGAACATAACTTCTCTTTGTGCGAAGGAGCACTTCTCCAGCTTGACGTATAGCTCGTTATCTCGTAGTACTTGGAAGACTTGTCTAAGGTGTTGTAAGTGTTCTTCCATAGTATTGCTATATACGACAATATCATCCAAATATACTACTACGAAACGATCAAGATATGGGTGGAAGAGCTTATTCATCAAGGTGCAAAACGTTGCAGGAGCATTTGTCAAACCAAAAGGCATCACTAGAAATTCATAGGAACCATACCTTGTAATGCATGTGGTCTTGGCCTCATCACCTTCCGCTATGCGCACTTGATAGTACCCGGAGCGAAGGTCAAGTTTGGTGAAGTACTTTGCCTGGCCAAGTTGATCGAAGAGATCCGCAATAAGAGGGATGGGATACTTGTTCTTGATGGTGATCTTGTTCAAGGCTCGATAGTCGATACACATCCGCAGCGACCCATCCTTCTTCTTTTGGAATAGCACCGGTGCACCATATGGAGCTTTCGAAGGCCTGACGTAACCCGCATCGACAAGGTCCTTGAGTTGCCTCCTAAGCTCTTCTAATTCTGGTGGTGCCATGCGATAGGGGCCCATGGCGGGTGGCTTAGATCCCGGCTCCAGTTCGATCTTATGGTCTACCTCCCTCCTAGGTGGTAGTTTCTTGGGCAGCTCCTTGGGCATCACATCCTTGAACTCTTCTAACACTGTTTGCACTTCGGGAGATGTTAGGACGTCCTCATGGCCATCAAGCTCTTGAACAACAGCTAGATAGCTTTGTTCTTTCTTTTTAATGCCCTTCTTAAATTGCATGGCCGACAAAGCTTTGGCCTCCATCTTGCTAGCCCTTTCCGTAGGCACCATGCAAGTCATTCCTCCATCCATGATGCACATAGAGTTTGCAAATGGAAGGGGGAAGGCCTTTACTTGGTCTAGGAACTCCATGCCTAGAACGACCTTGAAGTCATCCATGGGAACTACCGATAAGTTTAATTGGCCTACCCATTCTCCAATGGTGGCTTGTACACCTCTAGCAACCCCATGGATGGGCTTTGCAGCCGAGTTAACCGCCTTCATTGATCCACCCTCTTTCAGGGCTCTAACGCCAAGTCGTCGTGCCTCTTCTACCGACAGGAAGTTATGCGTAGCCCCCGTGTCCACCAACGCTTTGGTGAGCACTCCATTGATCTTTGCTTCTACAAACATTAGGCCACCCTTCTTTGAATCCTTAGGAGTGGCTTTGATGGCATTCAACAATTGTATGGAGCCCATGTTGGCCTCATCCTCTTGTCTCTCCTCGTATTGGGTAGTCATGGCATTCAAAGCCTTCCTTTTCGGACAATCCCTAACCCAATGCGGTCCATCACACAAGAAACAAGAGTTTTTAGGTTTGGAAGCATCCTTACCTTCTCTAGGCGGCTTCCATTTCGAGCTTTGAGGTTTGTGTGCACCTTCCTCTCTTTTGTGTTCTTTGGGCTTGCTTGATTCTCCCCCACCTTTTCCATGGTTGGTCTTCTTCTCCAGTGGCTTCGAGGAGTCCCTTTGGATGGTGTAGTCGATAAAGCTTTCGGCATGTGCGATGGCACCAGCTAGATCTTGTACGCCACGCCTCTTCAACTCCGTCTTGGCCCAAGGTTGGAGACCATCCATGAAGTAGAAAAGGGAGTCTTTATCTGATAGGTCTGGGATCTCCAACACCAAGTTGGTGAACTCCTTGATGTATTCCCGGATGTGGCTTCCTTGCTTGAGTCGTCGAAGGCGACTCCTTGCCTCATCTTCGGCATTCTCCGGATAGAATTGCCTTTTGAGATCCTTTTTAAAATCATCAAAAGTATGGAAAGTGCACGTACCTCGCTCAATGTCGCTATGCCTCCTCCTCCACCATAACATTGCTGTGTCGCT
>NC_083386.1:410000-412500 GCF_031755915.1 Ziziphus jujuba
GAGCATTGTAAATTTGCCAGAGGGCAAAAACTGGCTCAGAGGAGGAGCCGAGATACAAAAGTGAGCAAGATTGAGGCAAAGAACTAGGGAAGGGACTTAGTTCAAGACGACACTAGGTGTCAACAGCCGAAATAAGGGGGTCGCAGAAGAGAGGACCTCCATTCAAGATGTGGTAACTCGTCGGGAAGAGGATGCCACTTGCGCAAGGGTTGGCGTTGGAAGCCACAAGAACAAATGCACACTCAAGGGATGTTGTGCATAAATTTGCCTTTGGAGAAGGCAAAGCTAGCTTGAGAATTGCTAGCACATCACCATCGTGGAGATGGAAATTTGAGATGCACACTCGAGGGATGTTGTGCATAAATTTGCCTTTGGAGAAGGCAAAGCTAGCTTGAGAATTGCTAGCACATCACCATCGTGGAGATGGAAATTTGAGCGCGGGAACAAGAGCTAAGAAGGGAAACTTAGCTCGTCACGGCAACAGAGTGCCGAAAATGCATGAAGTGGAGTTCAAGAGAGAGGAGAACTACCACATGAAGAACTCTCGAGTTTGGGTACCGTTGGGATAGTTGACGTAGGGGCACCACCTGAGAGGAGACGGTGTGCTCGATGAGAGGGTCAATGTCACCATCGGATTACTTGGTAGAGTTCGGTCCACGGGAGGACCTTGAAGGCAAGAGAGTGCCTTACTTTGGAGCTCGGGAAGCTATTCGTCCAAGAGGGACAATAAGCGTTGGCTCGGGTGCCAACAAGTGAAGAGAACATTTGTCCAAGGGGGACACGAGTCTGGCTTGGGTGCCAGCGAGATATACAAAAGGCAGAATTCGTCCGAGGGGGACACCATCTGCATATGGAGCTGAAAGTGCGGGGCGAAGCACTAATTTATGCACAAGGAGGTGCATGTTTTGAGGAAAGCTTGAGTTTGGGTGAACGCATGCAATAGGTCCTTGGCCAAGTCCAAGAGTGGGCGCGCGAAGGTCGTCACAGAGGGTGATTCTACAGAGGTAGAGGGACGACGTATGCAGGATCTTGAGTTTGAGCCTGAAGAGCTTATGTGGAGGAAAGATGTTACGCGGAGTGCAGGAGTCTTGAGGATAGCCAGCGGGCACGTCGATGAGGGCATCGACATAATCAAGTGGGGGAGGATGTGACGGTCCGCACCTTTGGAATGGCCTAGTGGCATTTTCGTAAATATTTGAAGGTCGGGATCTTCGATCCCGGGCCGTGGGAAGTTCTTAAGAATGTCACTAGGATGGTGCATATCGAATGGCAAGCCAAGATGTGAAGGTTTGCTAGAGAAAACCCCATTATGATTCCTCGCACAAAGTGATCTCTATGGGTGCCAGAAAGGAAATGGCTAAATAAGCTCTTTAGGGGGGTGGTCCGTGTTGGCTCTCCACGGCCCCCGGCTCCGGCTTCGAGCTTGGGCTAAGCGAGCTTCCCATGGGCGACGGCAAGCCATGGGGCGGACATAAAGTGCCACGGAGGTGGTCTTATGTCTCCGAGGGACAGGGAGTCCCGAGGACAGTACCGGTAGGCGCTATGAGCTGGTATTGCGCGTCACTCCTGTGTCAGAGGCTAAGTGTAGCATTCGCTATGCCGTTTTCTATCGGCTATGCCAAGAACACACGTAGGCCTTTGTCACAAGGTTGTGGCAAATGTGCCAATGAGCGGGGGCTTGGGTTCTGCCTCGCTCAAGAGGGTCGGAAGCTAAATAGGCACGGACGGGGCGACACCGTGCCATCGGGTGACATTCATATGTGGGCTTCCAACCTTGTGTTGCTACCCTGAGGGCATGTTGGCATGATGCTGGTGTGCATGCTCTAGGGTCGGATGCTATTCGAGATGTGCATGGACCAAGGCCCGAGTGAAGAGATGGGTTGCTGGCTAGATCTTGGCACAAGATTGAGTAACAAGCTACCGAGTGGGCGCAAGGCCATCGGGCTAGCTTGCTGAGCGACATGAGCCATGACGACTATGGGAACCTCATGAGCATACAATTGGTATCAGATGGGTCGATATATGAACTCGGATAGTGAAAAGGCTGGCCATGACTGGAGAGTCTTGGCGCCGCACGGTCTATTCCGCTGCATAAAATGTAGGACCGTGACACAAGGCACAGCGCCACACGCCAAGGCCACAAGGCCACAAGGCCGCCAAGGCCACCAAGGCACAAAGCAGCCGCCAAGGCACAAGGATGGATGCGTGCCAACCCCTTGCCACCAATGCTAACCCGGGGCCCATCCACATTCATACATATACTTAAAATAGGCCCAAACAAGTCCACCTAAAAGCAGGCCTTGCACCGAGAAGGAAATGGGGTTCGCCTGGAAACCACCATAAATGCCGAACTGAGGCTCATCGTTCCTTTGCTCCGGCCAAAACTGTTACATGGTGCCCCAACTATTGGTTACAAAACTTGTTGGTGCGTTGCTTTGCCCAACCACTGTGCCATGGTGTCCCCCAGCCAAGCCTAGGGTGGTGCCACCGATGCCCCATG
>NC_083386.1:450000-452500 GCF_031755915.1 Ziziphus jujuba
ATAATTGCTTTAATCCTACGGTGGAGAATGGTTCCCACCTACTCCCACCTACTTTACATAAAATATCTAAAGAAACATCTAGAATGGATATGTACATGGCTTGACCCATTGTAAGGCCCAAAATAGGCCCAAAGTGGATTATAAGGCCCATAATGGATTGCAAGGCCCAAAATGGAGAGAATGCTCACCAAGTGTTTGATGAAATGCTTCAATCGTGACATTCTCCCCCACCTATGCCGTCGACGTCCTCGTCGAGCTTGCTTCATGGAACCTCTTGATAGCAGGTTCCCAACTTGCTTCGCTAGCGAGAAGTCCTTTTTCACGGGACGTGACACTCTCCCCCACCTAAACTCGCGACGCCCTCGTCGCG
Source organism: Ziziphus jujuba (assembly GCF_031755915.1). Lineage (NCBI taxonomy): Eukaryota > Viridiplantae > Streptophyta > Magnoliopsida > Rosales > Rhamnaceae > Ziziphus > Ziziphus jujuba. The sequence continues at coordinate 450,371 of NC_083386.1, forward strand.
CCTTCTTCCTTGCCCGCCGAATGTGATCTTTGAGTTGCCGTTGTGTATCTTCGTGCTCCCCAGTTACTTCACCATCCGGCAGGTCCTTCCCCTTCACCAAGTATTTGGTGTAGTTGGGTATGCCTTTATGTTGACCGACTACATCCGCAGGTGTGGCTTCAACACTCTTGGCGGGTGAAGTCACTATCGCTAGGGCCTCTGTGCCCCCTTTCCTTACAATGGGAAGTGACTCTTCATAGCGTCGTGTCTTCCCATCATGTACCTCGTTTTGTTGAGGTGATGGTTTGGCTAAGTTTCCTTCCTTAGCCTCTTCGTGCTTTCTCTTGTCGTCTCCACGACTTGAAGCCAATGCACGCAAGTTCCCTTGGTGCAACTCCTTTGGCACATGTTGTACCTTAGGAGATGTCTTGGCATGGTTTGAGGCATCCTCACTAGGCTTTTGGGCAGCAGCCAAGTTGATTTGCTCCTCCCTCTCAACTTGCAATGCTGACAAAACCTTGGCCTCCCGCTTGCTAGCTTGTTCCGTAGGCACCATGCTCGTCGTTCCCCCATCCATGATGCATAACTTGCTTGCAAATGGGAGTGGGAAAGCCTTTACTCGGTTGAAGAAGTCCATACCAAGGACAACCTTGTAGTCATCCATGGACACAACCGTTAGGTTCAATTGGTCCTCCCAATCGCCGATGGTGGTTTGCACACCTCTAGCAACTCCTTGGAGTGGCTTTGCATCCGAGTTCACCGCCTTTACGGAGCCCCTTTCTTTGGTTGCCTCGATCCCAAGCCTTTGCGCCTCTTCCACCGATAGGAAATTATGTGAGGCACCCGTGTCCACCAACGCCTTGGTGGGCACCCCATTGAGTTTTGCCTCCACGAACACTAGGCCACTCTTCTTTGTCTCCTTAGGAGTAGCCTTGATAGCGTTTAACAGCTGTAAGGAACCTATTTGTGTTTGCTCTTTAGTTTCCCTCTCTTCGAGCATGGCATTTAATGACTTCCTCTTTGGACAATCTCTTGCCCAATGGGGATCGTCGCATAGGAAGCAATTTCTCTTTGGCTTTAGTTCGGGCTTGACTCCTTTCTTCCAATCTTTGCTAGGTAATGGTGGCCTTCTTTGATGTTCCTTGCTTTGGGGACTTTTATAGAACTTGTCTCCCCCACCTGTAGTATAATTATTCTCATCTAATTGAGCTTGCATAAGGGACAAGGTTTCAATTACCTTTGTTTGGAAAGCTTGGCTTTCATGACGCCACGCCTCCGTGTTGGCCTCGTTGGTGCTTTGCATGGTACCTCTAAGCTCCCCCACTTGGTCACCCACACGACCATCGAGCTCCTCCATGCCTTGCTCCACACAATCAAGCCGCTCCAACATGTCGGCAACGGCCAACTCCATCTTGACCACCTTGGTCTCCATGGCGGTGAGAACGTCCTTCGACTTTGAACGCCCACGTCCCTTCCTTGCAGCTTCGGGGATGACCTCCCTTCCCCTTGCTTCTTCAATCACAACCTCTGAGGAAGACATGTTGCTCTAGATGCTAGCTTTAACCTTGGCTCTGATACCACTTGTCACGGACTTGCTTGTTTACCCTTCAAGCCGTGCGGCCTTAGTTGCTATTCCGACCCTTTGTTGCAACTAAGTAAGCCTTTTGCCCACTAAAAGAGAAAGCTAAGCAAAGAAAGCTAGAGCACAAAGAGAGTTTGGGAGAATGAAAGTATATTACTTGAAAGAGAGCTTTACAAGTATAGATGAGATTTCTTGGATGGTTTGGCCAAATGAGGCCTCCACCTATTTATAGGCATACAAAGCTTAATCCTACGGCTATAATTGCTTTAATCCTACGGTGGAGAATGGTTCCCACCTACTCCCACCTACTTTACATAAAATATCTAAAGAAACATCTAGAATGGATATGTACATGGCTTGACCCATTGTAAGGCCCAAAATAGGCCCAAAGTGGATTATAAGGCCCATAATGGATTGCAAGGCCCAAAATGGAGAGAATGCTCACCAAGTGTTTGATGAAATGCTTCAATCGTGACATTCTCCCCCACCTATGCCGTCGACGTCCTCGTCGAGCTTGCTTCATGGAACCTCTTGATAGCAGGTTCCCAACTTGCTTCGCTAGCGAGAAG
>NC_083386.1:475000-482500 GCF_031755915.1 Ziziphus jujuba
ACCACGTACGCATTTTGCCGCAATTTCGTGCAATTTCCGTGCAACATAAAGTTCCAAAAAATCACATGGATCATTTTAAAGCATTCCCAACAAAAAAAACCAACCTCCAACCCATTTCCTATTTTATTCGAATTTTCCTTAGTTTTTCGGCAAAAAAATTATAAAAAATTCTATGCTGCTCCAAAAATTACAAATCCAATTCTATAATGTTCTACCCATTTTTCTAAGCATCCCTGCAAAAAATCTCATCAAAATTCGATGTCTAGAGCAAAAAAAGGCCATTATGACTCCTCGATTCCCACCGATGCCCCATGCCATGCCCATCGATGCCCCATGCGATGCCCACCGTGCCCCATGCGATGCCCACCGTGCCCCATGCGATGCACACGATGCCTACCGATGCCCCATGCGATGCCCACCGATGCCCCATGCGATGCCCACCGTGCCCCATGCGATGCCCACCGATGCCCCATGCGATGCCCACCGATGCCCCATGCGATGCCCACCGATGCCCCATGCCATGCCCACCGTGCCCCATGCCATGCCCATCGGCTTTGCCATCATGCCCAAGGATGGCAAAGGGGTTAGTCTCCATGAAATTATGTGTGTGGACCCAATATAAGGTGTAGCACTTGTAGTGCCCATCGTTGGGGCATCCGTGTGCCATGCCTTGCCTCGTTGGGGGCATCCGTGTGCCATGCCGTGCCTCGCCGCCCCACCACGTACGCATTTTGCCGCAATTTCGTGCAATTTCCGTGCAACATAAAGTTCCAAAAAATCACATGGATCATTTTAAAGCATTCCCAACAAAAAAAACCAACCTCCAACCCATTTCCTATTTTATATGAATTTTTCTTAGTTTTTCGGCAAAAAAATTATAAAAAATTCTATGTTGCTCCAAAAATTACAAATCCAATTCCATAATGTTCTACCCATTTTTCTAAGCATCCCTGCAAAAAATCTCATCAAAATTCGATGTCTAGAGCCAAAAAAATGGCCATTATGACTCCTCGCTGAAATTGATATCTGAGCCTGCCAGAAAGAAAATGGCTAAATAAGCTCTTTAGGGGGGTGGTACCTGCCTGCTTCAACAGCGAGCCCCCCCCCCGGCCTGCCAGCGCTGCCCACACCCCCCAGCGGGGGTGTGGGCACAATGGCAGGTCTCGTCGGCAGGTGGGGGCCACCATGTACCGGTAACGGTGCCGGGTGGGCCCCACCGTCGGCGACCAGCAGGTGGGCCCGGGGGGGGCGGGGCTTGGGCGGTGCGGTGCGGTGCGGGAAAAAAAGCGGAATGTGTGGGCTTGTCCGGTTCGATCGATTGCTTCGTGTGGCTATTGCTATGGTTCTGCATGCTGCGGCATTTGTGGGCGATGCTTCTTCATGGATGCTTATTCGGTGACTGTTGGGGGCGCTGCCTGAAATGGGGGACGAAGGACACCTGCACTCGTGCGGGAGTCTCTCTGAACCTTGCTTGGGGGGCAATCTCGGTGGGATCCGGGTGGGTGTTTGTGCGGGGTATGCTTCTTCATGGATGCTTGTTTGGTGATTGCTGGGGGCGCTTGCCCGAAATGGGGGACGAAGGACACCTGCACTCGTGCGGGAGTCTTTTCGAACCTTGCTTGGGGGGCAATCTCGGCGGGATCCAGGGGGGTGTTTGTGCGGGGGTATGCTACGGTGCCTAGGCATGCAGCACCATGTCGGAAACTCGGAATGTGTGGGCTTATGCGGTGTGATCCATTGCTTGCTTCATATGGCTATTGCCATGGTTTTGCATGCTGCGGCATTTGTGGGCGATGCTTCTTCATGGATGCTTGTCCGGTGACTGTTGGGGGCGCTGCCTGAAATGGGGGACGAAGGACACCTGCACTCGTGTGGGAGTCTCTCCGAACCTTGATTGGGGGGCAATCTCGGTGGGATCCGGGTGGGTGTTTGTGCGGGGTATGCTTCTTCATGGATGCTTGTTTGGTGACTGCTGGGGGCGCTGCCCGAAATGGGGGACGAAGGACACCTGCACTCGTGCGGGAGTCTCTCCGAACCTTGCTTGGGGGGCAATCTCGGTGGGATCCGGGTGGGTGTTTGTGCGGGGTATGCTTCTTCATGGATGCTTGTTTGGTGATTGCTGGGGGCGCTGCCCGAAATGGGGGACGAAGGACACCTGCACTCGTGTGGGAGTCTTTCCGAACCTTGCTTGGGGGGCAATCTCGGCGGGATCCGGGTGGGTGTTTGTGCGGGGGTATGCTACGGTGCCTAGTGTAACGGTCCGCACCTTTAGAATGGCTTAGTGGCATTTTCGTAAATATTTGAAGGTCGGGATCTTCGATCCCGGGCCGTGGGAAGTTCTTAAGAATGTCACTAGGATGGTGCATATCGAATGGCAAGCCAAGATGTGAAGGTTTGCTAGAGAAAACCCCATTATGATTCCTCGCACAAAGTGATATCTATGGGTGCCAGAAAGGAAATGGCTAAATAAGCTCTTTAGGGGGGTGGTCCGTGTTGGCTCTCCACGGCCCCCGGCTCCGGCTTCGAGCTTGGGCTAAGCGAGCTTCCCATGGGCGACGGCAAGCCATGGGGCGGACATATAGTGCCACGAAGGTGGGCTTATGTCTCCGAGGGACAGGGAGTCCCGAGGACAGTACCGGTAGGCGCTACGACCTGGTACTGCGCGTCACTCCTGTGTCAGAGGCTAAGTGTAGCATTCGCTATGCCGTTTTCTATCGGCTATGCCAAGAACACACGTAGGCCTTTGTTACAAGGTTGTGGCAAATGTGCCAATGAGCGGGGGCTCGGGTTCTGCCTCGCTCAAGAGGGTCGGAAGCTAAATAGGCACGGACGGGGCGACACCGTGCCATCGGGTGACATTCATATGTGGGCTTCCAACCTTGTGTTGCTACCCTGAGGGCATGTTGGCATGATGCTGGTGTGCATGCTCTAGGGTCGGATGCTATTCGAGATGTGCATGGACCAAGGCCCGTGTGAAGAGATGGGTTGCTGGCTAGATCTTGGCACAAGATTGAGTAACAAGCTACCGAGTGGGCGCAAGGCCATCGGGCTAGCTTGCTGAGCGACATGAGCCATGACGACTATGGGAACCTCATGAGCATACAATTGGTATCAGATGGGTCGATATATGAACTCGGATAGTGAAAAGGCTGGCCATGACTGGAGAGTCTTGGCGCCGCACGGTCTATTCCGCTGCATAAAATGTAGGACCGTGACAAGTGGTATCAGAGCCCGGTTTGTCCTGCAATAGGCGAACCGAGGAACGGATGGTATTGGTTGGTGATGCTTGGATCCGTAGAACCCCGATGCTACTGTGAAAGGGGCGTGAAATCAATAGATCAGGCCGACGGGGCCAAAATTATGGTTGCCACAGAGGCACCAAATGCGAGCAACAAAATGTCCTTATAAGACCAAGAGGGTCAAATTTGAGCATTGTAAATTTGCCAGAGGGCAAAAAACTGGCTCAGAGGAGGAGCCGAGATACAAAAGTGAGCAAGATTGAGGCAAAGAACTAGGGAAGGGACTTAGTTCAAGACGACACTAGGTGTCAACAGCCGAAATAAGGGGGTCGCAGAAGAGAGGACCTCCATTCAAGATGTGGTAACTCGTCGGGAAGAGGATGCCACTTGCGCAAGGGTTGGCTTTGGAAGCCACAAGGATAAATGCACACTCGAGGGATGTTGTGCATAAATTTGCCTTTGGAGAAGGCAAAGCTAGCTTAAGAATTGCTAGCACATCACCATCGTGGAGATGGAAATTTGAGATGCACACTCAAGGGATGTTGTGCATAAATTTGCCTTTGGAGAAGGCAAAGCTAGCTTGAGAATTGCTAGCAACTCACCATCGTGGAGATGGAAATTTGAGCGCGGGAACAAGAGCTAAGAAGGGAAACTTAGCTCGTCACGGCAACAGAGTGCCGAAAATGCATGAAGTGGAGTTCAAGAGAGAGGAGAACTACCACATGAAGAACTCTCGAGTTTGGGTACCGTTGGGATAGTTGACGTAGGGGCGCCACCTGAGAGGAGACGGTGTGCTCGATGAGAGGGTCAATGTCACCATCGGATTACTTGGTAGAGTTCGGTCCACGGGAGGACCTTGAAGGCAAGAGAGTGCCTTACTTTGGAGCTCGGGAAGCTATTCGTCCAAGAGGGACAATAAGCGTTGGCTTGGGTGCCAACAAGTGAAGAGAACATTTGTCCAAGGGGGACACGAGTCTGGCTTGGGTGCCAGCGAGATATACAAAAGGCAGAATTCGTCCGAGGGGGACACCATCTGCATATGGAGCTGAAAGTGCGGGGCGAAGCACTAATTTATGCACAAGGAGGTGCATGTTTTGAGGAAAGCTTGAGTTTGGGTGAACGCATGCAATAGGTCCTTGGCCAAGTCCAAGAGTGGGCGCGCGAAGGTCATCACAGAGGGTGATTCTACAGAGGTAGAGGGACGACGTATGCAGGATCTTGAGTTTGAGCCTAAAGAGCTTATGTGGATGAAAGGTGTTGCGCGGAGTGCAGGAGTCTTGAAGATAGCAAGCGGGCACGTCGATGAGGGCATCGACGTAATGAAGTGGGGGAGGATGTAACGGTCCGCACCTTTAGAATGGCTTAGTGGCATTTTCGTAAATATTTGAAGGTTGGGATCTTCGATCCCGGGCCGTGGGAAGTTCTTAAGAATGTCACTAGGATGGTGCATATCGAATGGCAAGCCAAGATGTGAAGGTTTGCTAGAGAAAACCCCATTATGATTCCTCGCACAAAGTGATATCTATGGGTGCCAGAAAGGAAATGGCTAAATAAGCTCTTTAGGGGGGTGGTCCGTGTTGGCTCTCCACGGCCCCCGGCTCCGGCTTCGAGCTTGGGCTAAGCGAGCTTCCCATGGGCGACGGCAAGCCATGGGGCGGACATATAGTGCCACGAAGGTGGGCTTATGTCTCCGAGGGACAGGGAGTCCCGAGGACAGTACCGGTAGGCGCTACGACCTGGTACTGCGCGTCACTCCTGTGTCAGAGGCTAAGTGTAGCATTCGCTATGCCGTTTTCTATCGGCTATGCCAAGAACACACGTAGGCCTTTGTTACAAGGTTGTGGCAAATGTGCCAATGAGCGGGGGCTCGGGTTCTGCCTCGCTCAAGAGGGTCGGAAGCTAAATAGGCACGGACGGGGCGACACCGTGCCATCGGGTGACATTCATATGTGGGCTTCCAACCTTGTGTTGCTACCCTGAGGGCATGTTGGCATGATGCTGGTGTGCATGCTCTAGGGTCGGATGCTATTCGAGATGTGCATGGACCAAGGCCCGTGTGAAGAGATGGGTTGCTGGCTAGATCTTGGCACAAGATTGAGTAACAAGCTACCGAGTGGGCGCAAGGCCATCGGGCTAGCTTGCTGAGCGACATGAGCCATGACGACTATGGGAACCTCATGAGCATACAATTGGTATCAGATGGGTCGATATATGAACTCGGATAGTGAAAAGGCTGGCCATGACTGGAGAGTCTTGGCGCCGCACGGTCTATTCCGCTGCATAAAATGTAGGACCGTGACACTAGGCATGCAGCACCATGTTGTAGCCCTATGGGGCCGTGGATTGGACCATCGGTTGCGTTCTTCATGCTTAGCGGTGCTGGCTCGGATTCAATTCGAGGGCAGGCATGCTTGGTTGGCCTATGTGCTGATTGGGTTGTTTGCAGTCGGTTGAGGATGGGTCATGCTGTACGCGATGCGTGTGAGTGGTGGTAGGGCTGCGTGCGTTGGCAGGCTCCGTGCTTGGGCATCGAACTGCTGACTCGTGGCCCCGTCAAAGTTTGCTGCAAGGGCGTTGTGCTCCTTGGGCTCTGCTTGGTTCTTGTGTTGCCTACCTAGCAGAACGGAACTGGTCGTCCCTGGATGTCTCTTTCCTTCTTGTGCCCCCGAATGGGCGCCGGGAGGACATGACGGTGGCCTCGTGCCCCTAGCAAGCCTCACTTGGTTGTGTTGCTGCCAAGGTGCATGAGCCCCCACCGGGTCCTTCGGATGCAGAATATCGTGTGGGCATGGGGGTCTCTGCGACCTCTTGAGTGTCCGACCCAAATCTTATTCGTACGATCGTCGATTCCGTGGTTAGCCCTCCGGGGAAAACTAGGTATCGGCGTCGCTTATGAATGCTACCTGGTTGATCCTGCCAGTAGTCATATGCTTGTCTCAAAGATTAAGCCATGTGACACGGTCCTACATTTTATGCAGCGGAATAGACCGTGCGGCGCCAAGACTCTCCAGTCATGGCCAGCCTTTTCACTATCCGAGTTCATATATCGACCCATCTGATACCAATTGTATGCTCATGAGGTTCCCATAGTCGTCATGGCTCATGTCGCTCAGCAAGCTAGCCCGATGGCCTTGCGCCCACTCGGTAGCTTGTTACTCAATCTTGTGCCAAGATCTAGCCAGCAACCCATCTCTTCACTCGGGCCTTGGTCCATGCACATCTCGAATAGCATCCGACCCTAGAGCATGCACACCAGCATCATGCCAACATGCCCTCAGGGTAGCAACACAAGGTTGGAAGCCCACATATGAATGTCACCCGATGGCACGGTGTCGCCCCGTCCGTGCCTATTTAGCTTCCGACCCTCTTGAGCGAGGCAGAACCCGAGCCCCCGCTCATTGGCACATTTGCCACAACCTTGTAACAAAGGCCTACGTGTGTTCTTGGCATAGCCGATAGAAAACGGCATAGCGAATGCTACACTTAGCCTCTGACACAGGAGTGACGCGCAATACCAGCTCATAGCGCCTACCGGTACTGTCCTCGGGACTCCCTGTCCCTCGGAGACATAAGACCACCTCCGTGGCACTTTATGTCCGCCCCATGGCTTGCCGTCGCCCATGGGAAGCTCGCTTAGCCCAAGCTCGAAGCCGGAGCCGGGGGCCGTGGAGAGCCAACACGGACCACCCCCCTAAAGAGCTTATTGAGCCATTTCCTTTCTGGCACCCATAGATATCACTTTGTGCGAGGAATCATAATGGGGTTTTCTCTAGCAAACCTTCACATCTTGGCTTGCCATTCGATATGCACCATCCTAGTGACATTCTTAAGAACTTCCCACGGCCCGGGATCGAAGATCCCGACCTTCAAATATTTACGAAAATGCCACTAGGCCATTCCAAAGGTGCGGACCGTCACATCCTCCCCCACTTGATTATGTCGATGCCCTCATCGACGTGCCCGCTGGCTATCCTCAAGACTCCTGCACTCCGCGTAACATCTTTCCTCCACATAAGCTCTTCAGGCTCAAACTCAAGATCCTGCATACTTCGTCCCTCTACCTCTGTAGAATCACATCTGTGACGACCTTCGCGCGCCCACCCTTGGACTTGGCCAAGGACCTACTGCATGCATTCACCCAAACTCAAGCTTTCCTCAAAACCTGCACCTCCTTGTGCATAAATTAGTGCTTCACCCCGCACTTTCAGCTCCATATGCAGATAGTGTCCCCCTCGGACGAATTCTGCCTTTTGTATATCTC
>NC_083386.1:502500-507500 GCF_031755915.1 Ziziphus jujuba
CAAGGCATGGGGGAGCTCGATGGCCGAGTGGAAGGCCAAGTGGGGGAGCTTAGAGGTACCATGCAAGACACCAACGAGGCCAACACCGAGGCATGGCGTCATGAAAGCCAAGCTTTCCAAACAAAGGTAATTGAAACCTTGTCCCTTATGCAAGCTCAATTAGATGAGTTTAAGAAGAGTTTAGAGGAAACTCGTGAGGATTGGGCATTATGCAAGAGAGCTGCAACTAGTGGCACGGCCACCACCCAACAAATAGTCTCTACTCCAAGGGTAGATGTTCCCAAGCCCAAGGAGTTTAGTGGGAGAAGGGATGCAAAGGAGTTGGACAACTACATGTGGCACATGGAGCGATACTTCGAGGCCTTGGATTTCCAAGACGAAAAGCAAAAGGTAAACACCGCTACCCTATATCTTACTAATCTTGCTGCGGTGTGGTGGCGTAGAAAGCATGAAGAAATGAAGAGAGGCATATGCGCTATCAATTCTTGGGAAGATTTAAAGAGTGAATTGAAGAAACAATTCTATCCCGAGAATGTGGCGAATGAAGCTAGGAAACGCATGAAGGAGTTGAAGCACCAACGTTCCATCCGTGAATATGTGGAGCAATTCTCCGGGTTAATGCTCCAAATTCCCAACATGAGTGAGGAGGATCTCCTTTTCAACTTCATGGATGGGTTGCAACCGTGGGCATGCCAAGAGCTTCAACGAAGGGGAGTACAAGATATTTCCACTGCCCTCACTACGGCTGAAACGCTTGTCGAATTTAGGCAAGGTGAGTCTTCCAACTCTAAGCCTAAGATTAATTATATTAAAGGTGGGGGAGCCAAATTCCATAAAACTCCCCAAAGTAACGAGTTTCCAAGAAGGCCACCACTACCAACCAAAGATTGGAAGAAAGGAGGTAAGCCCGAATTCAAGCCGAAAGAAAATTGCTTCTTATGTGATGGTCCCCATTGGGCTAGAGATTGTCCAAAGAGGAAGTCCTTAAGTGCCATGCTCGAGGAGAGGGAAACTCACGAGCACACGCAAATGGGTTGTATACAACTCCTCAACTCACTGAAGGCTAGTCCAATCCCAACCAACAATACGAAGAACTCCCTAATGTACGTGGTGGCACGTATCAACGGGAAAGATGCCCAAGTCATGGTAGACACCGGCGCATCTCACAACTTCGTAAGGAAGGAGGAGGCCATGAGGCTTGGCCTCAAACTCGACAAAGGTCAAGGGTGGTTGAAAACGGTGAACGCGGAGGCTAAACCGCTAGATGGCATGGCCCGTAACGTGGAGTTGCACCTTGGCACTTGGCAAGGTAACGTAAACTTCTCCATTGCTCCTATGGATGACTTTGATATTGTACTTGGCATGGAATTTCTTAGGCAATTCAATGTGGTACCACTCCCTCGCTACAACACGGTGTGTATAATGGAGGGAGGCCCTTGCATGATTCCAACAATGCACAAGCCAAGTACTTCCAACCGCCTCTCCGCCATGCAACTCAAGAAAGGAGTAAAGAAAGGAGAGCCTACATTCCTTGCTACTCTACGCGAGGAAGAAGAAGCTACTTCCAAGGAGCCACCGAAGGAGGTTAGCCAAGTCCTTGAGGAGTTCAAGGATGTCATGCCACCACAACTACCCAAGAAACTTCCACCAAGGAGGGAGGTAGATCATTGCATCGAGTTGGAGCCCGGTGCAAAACCACCCGCAAAAGCACCATATCGCATGTCTCCACCGGAGCTAGAGGAGCTAAGGAGACAACTTAAGGAGCTTTTGGATGCCGGTTATATTCAACCGTCGAAAGCACCTTATGGAGCACCCGTCTTGTTCCAAAAGAAGCATGATGGTTCGTTAAGGCTATGCATCGACTATAGGGCACTTAACAAGGTTACCATCAAGAACAAGTACCCTATACCGTTGATAGCCGATTTGTTTGATCAACTTGGAGGAGCAAGGTACTTCACTAAACTTGACTTGAGGTCGGGGTACTACCAAGTTAGAATTGCGGAGGGTGATGAGCCAAAGACTACATGTGTTACTCGATATGGAGCATATGAATTCCTCGTCATGCCCTTTGGTCTCACCAACGCACCCGCCACTTTCTGCACTCTCATGAACAAGATCTTCCATCCTTACTTGGACAAATTCGTGGTGGTCTATTTGGATGACATTGTCATCTATAGCAAGACACTAGAGGAGCACATCCACCACCTACGAATTGTGTTCAAGGTTCTAAAGGATAATGAGCTTTACGTGAAGAGAGAGAAGTGCTCGTTTGCAACCAATGAGGTGTATTTCCTCGGCCACAAGATCAAGGATGGCAAGCTGCACATGGATGAAGCCAAAGTGAAAGCCATCCAAGAGTGGGATCCTCCAACCAAGGTGAGTGAGCTGCGATCTTTTCTTGGTCTTGTTAACTATTACAGGAGGTTTATCAAAGGGTATTCTGCCCTGGCCGCACCACTCACCGATCTGCTAAAGAAGAACAAGACATGGAGTTGGTCCACCCAATGCCAACAAGCCTTTGAGAATTTGAAGAAGGCTATTATGAAGGAACCCGTGTTGGCATTGCCCGATTGCTCCAAACCATTCGAGGTGCACACTGATGCTTCCGACTTTGCCATAGGGGGCGTGTTGATGCAAGAAAAGCATCCAATCGCATTTGAAAGCCGCAAGCTCAACGACACGGAGAGGAGGTATACGGTCCAAGAGAAGGAGATGACCGCCATCATCCACTGCTTGCGCACTTGGAGACATTACTTGCTGGGGTCTAAGTTTGTGGTAAAGACTGACAATGTGGCCACAAGCTATTTCCAAACTCAAAAGAAGTTAAGCCCCAAGCAAGCTCGTTGGCAAGACTTTCTTGCCGAGTTCGACTACAAGCTCGAATACAAGCCCGGTACAGCCAATGTAGTTGCCGATGCATTAAGTAGGAAAGCCGAACTAGCTTCGATAACCAAGTTCCAAGGGGAACTACCCAACCTACTAAAGGAGGGCATGGACCATGATGTTGTGGCCAAGCAACTCCTACAACTTGCCATGGAGGGCAAGACTAAGAGGTTTTGGGTTGAGGACGGCCTTCTCTACACTAAGGGACATCGCATCTACGTACCAAGGTGGGGCAACCTAAGGAAGAATTTGATCAAGGAATGCCATGACACCAAATGGGCCGGCCACCCAGGGCAAAAGCGTACGAGAGCTTTGTTGGAGACCAACTATTATTGGCCACAAATGCGGGACGATGTCGAAATGTATGTAAAGACCTGCCTTGTTTGTCAACAAGACAAGGTGGAACAGCGACAACCCGCAGGTTTATTGGAGCCACTACCAACTCCGGAGAGACCATGGGAGAGCATCTCCATGGACTTCATCATCAGCTTACCCAAGTCCGAGGGATGTAGCACGATAATCGTCGTAGTTGATCGATTCTCCAAGTATGCTACATTCATTGCCGCGACAAAGGAGTGTCCAGCTGAGGAGACGGCACGGCTATTCTTCAAGCACGTGGTGAAGTATTGGGGACTCCCAAGATCAATTATAAGTGATCGAGACTCAAGGTTCACCGGAAGGTTTTGGACGGAGTTATTCAAGCTCATGGGCTCGGAGTTGCATTTCTCTACAAGCTTTCATCCACAAACCGATGGGCAAACCGAGCGAGCTAATGCATTATTGGAGCTATATCTACGGCACTTTGTGAGTGCCAATCAACATGATTGGGCAAAGCTGCTAGATGTTGCCCAATTCTCCTACAACTTGCAAAGGAGCGAGTCCACCAATCGAAGTCCATTCGAGTTAGCCACGGGGCAACAACCACTCACTCCACAAACACTTGTTACCAAGTATGGAGGAAGGAGTCCTGCCGCATTCAAGATTGCCAAAGGTTGGCATGAACAAGTGGACTTAGCAAGGTCGTACCTTCATAAGGCCACCAAGAAGATGAAGAAGTGGGCGGATGCCAAAAGAAGGCACATGGAGTATCAAGTGGGAGACTTGGTGTTCATCAAAATCCTTTCATCCCAACACAAGTCTACCCGAGGACTACACAAAGGCCTTGTTCGTCGATACGAGGGACCATTTCCAATCGTCAAGAAGGTGGGCAAGGTATCTTATAAGGTGGAGTTACCTCCTACACTCAAACTTCACCCGGTCTTCCATATGAGTTGTCTAAAACCATACTACAAGGATGAGGAAGACCAAACAAGAGGGGAGTCCAAGCGAGCACCAATAGGGGTCTACAACACTTATGACAAGGATGTGGAGAGCATCTTAGCTGATCGAGTAGTTCGTGGAAGGGACAACCATCCGAGTCATGAGTACTTGGTGAAATGGAAGGGACTTCCCGATAGCGAAGCAAGTTGGGAACCTGCTATCGCACTTTGGCAATTTGAAGATCATATCAAGAGGTTCCATGAAGCAAGCTCGACGAGGACGTCGACGGCATAGGTGGGGGAGAATGTCACGGTTGAAGCATTTCATCAAACACTTGGTGAGCATTCTCTCCATTATGGGCCTTATAATCCACTTTGGGCCTATTTTGGGCCTTACAATGGGCCAAGCCATGTAAATATCTATTCTAGATGTTTCTTTAAATATTTTATGTAAAGTAGGTGGGAGTAGGTGGGAACCATTCTCCACCGTAGGATTAAAGCAATTATAGCCGTAGGATTAAGCTTTGTATGCCTATAAATAGGTGGAGGCCTCATTTGGCCAAACCATCCAAGAAATCTCATCTATACTTGTAAAGCTCTCTTTCAAGTAATATACTTTCATTCTCCCAAACTCTCTTTGTGCTCTAGCTTTCTTTGCTTAGCTTTCTCTTTTAGTGGGCAAAAGGCTTACTTAGTTGCAACAAAGGGTCGGAATAGCAACTAAGGCCGCACGGCTTGAAGGGTAAACAAACAAGTCCGTGACACAGCGCTGCCCACACCCCCCAGTGGGGGTGTGGGCACAATGGCAGGTCTCGTCGGCAGGTGGGGGCCACCATGCACCGGTAACGGTGCCGGGTG
>NC_083386.1:585000-590000 GCF_031755915.1 Ziziphus jujuba
GTGGGCGATGCTTCTTCATGGATGCTTGTCCGGTGACTGTTGGGGGCGCTGCCTGAAATGGGGGACGAAGTGTCACGGTTGAAGCATTTCATCAAACACTTGGTGAGCATTCTCTCCATTATGGGCCTTATAATCCACTTTGGGCCTATTTTGGGCCTTACAATGGGCCAAGCCATGTAAATATCTATTCTAGATGTTTCTTTAGATATTTTATGTAAAGTAGGTGGGAGTAGGTGGGAACCATTCTCCACCGTAGGATTAAAGCAATTATAGCCGTAGGATTAAGCTTTGTATGCCTATAAATAGGTGGAGGCCTCATTTGGCCAAACCATCCAAGAAATCTCATCTATACTTGTAAAGCTCTCTTTCAAGTAATATACTTTCATTCTCTCTTTGTGCTCTAGCTTTCTTTGCTTAGCTTTCTCTTTTAGTGGGCAAAAGGCTTACTTAGTTGCAACAAAGGGTCGGAATAGCAACTAAGGCCGCACGGCTTGAAGGGTAAACAAACAAGTCCGTGACAAGTGGTATCAGAGCCAAGGTTAAAGCTAGCATCTAGAGCAAAATGTCTTCATCAGAGGTTGTGATTGAAGAAGCAAGGGGAAGGGAGGTCATCCCCGAAGCTGCAAGGAAGGGACGTGGGCGTTCAAAGTCGAAGGACGTTCTCACCGCCATGGAGACCAAGGTGGTCAAGATGGAGTTGGCCGTTGCCGACATGTTGGAGCGGCTTGATTGTGTGGAGCAAGGCATGGGGGAGCTCGATGGCCGAGTGGAAGGCCAAGTGGGGGAGCTTAGAGGTACCATGCAAGACACCAACGAGGCCAACACCGAGGCATGGCGTCATGAAAGCCAAGCTTTCCAAACAAAGGTAATTGAAACCTTGTCCCTTATGCAAGCTCAATTAGATGAGTTTAAGAAGAGTTTAGAGGAGACTCGTGAGGATTGGGCATTATGCAAGAGAGCTGCAACTAGTGGCACGGCCACCACCCAACAAATAGTCTCTACTCCAAGGGTAGATGTTCCCAAGCCCAAGGAGTTTAGTGGGAGAAGGGATGCAAAGGAGTTGGACAACTTCATGTGGCACATGGAGCGATACTTCGAGGCCTTGGATTTCCAAGACGAGAAGCAAAAGGTAAACACCGCTACCCTATATCTTACTAATCTTGCTGCGGTGTGGTGGCGTAGAAAGCATGAAGAAATGAAGAGAGGCATATGCGCTATCAATTCTTGGGAAGATTTAAAGAGTGAATTGAAGAAACAATTCTATCCCGAGAATGTGGCGAATGAAGCTAGGAAACGCATGAAGGAGTTGAAGCACCAACGTTCCATCCGTGAATATGTGGAGCAATTCTCCGGGTTAATGCTCCAAATTCCCAACATGAGTGAGGAGGATCTCCTTTTCAACTTCATGGATGGGTTGCAACCGTGGGCATACCAAGAGCTTCAACGAAGGGGAGTACAAGATATTTCCACTGCCCTCACGACGGCCGAAACGCTTGTCGAATATAGGCAAGGTGAGTCTTCCAACTCTAAGCCTAAAATTAATTACATTAAAGGTGGGGGAGCCAAATTCCATAAAACTCCCCAAAGTAACGAGTTTCCAAGAAGGCCACCACTACCAACCAAAGATTGGAAGAAAAGAGGTAAGCCCGAATTCAAGCCGAAAGAAAATTGCTTCTTATGTGATGGTCCCCATTGGGCTAGAGATTGTCCGAAGAGGAAGTCCTTAAATGCCATGCTCGAAGAGAGGGAAACTCACGAGCACACGCAAATGGGTTGTATACAACTCCTTAACTCACTGAAGGCTAGTCCAATCCCAACCAACAATACGAAGAACTCCCTAATGTACGTGGCGGCACGTATCAACGGGAAAGATGCCCAAGTCATGGTAGACACCGGCGCATCTCACAACTTCGTAAGGAAGGAGGAGGCCATGAGGCTTGGCCTCAAACTCGACAAAGGTCAAGGGTGGTTGAAAACGGTGAACGCGGAGGCTAAACCGCTAGATGGCATGGCCCGTAACGTGGAGTTGCACCTTGGCACTTGGCAAGGTAACGTAAACTTCTCCATTGCTCCTATGGATGACTTTGATATTGTACTTGGCATGGAATTTCTTAGGCAATTCAATGTGGTACCACTCCCTCGCTACAACACGGTGTGTATAATGGAGGGAGGCCCTTGCATGATTCCAACAATGCACAAGCCAAGTACTTCCAACCGCCTCTCCGCCATGCAACTCAAGAAAGGAGTAAAGAAAGGAGAGCCTACATTCCTTGCTACTCTACGCGAGGAAGAAGAAGCTACTTCCAAGGAGCCACCGAAGGAGGTTAGCCAAGTCCTTGAGGAGTTCAAGGATGTCATGCCACCACAACTACCCAAGAAACTTCCACCAAGGAGGGAGGTGGATCATTGCATCGAGTTGGAGCCCGGTGCGAAACCACCCGCAAAAGCACCATATCGCATGTCTCCACCGGAGCTAGAGGAGCTAAGGAGACAACTTAAGGAGCTTCTGGATGCCGGTTATATTCAACCGTCGAAAGCACCTTATGGAGCACCCGTCTTGTTCCAAAAGAAGCACGATGGTTCATTAAGGCTATGCATCGATTATAGGGCGCTCAACAAGGTTACCATCAAGAACAAGTACCCTATACCTTTGATAGCCGATTTGTTTGATCAACTTGGAGGAGCAAGGTACTTTACTAAACTTGACTTGAGGTCGGGGTACTACCAAGTTAGAATTACGGAGGGTGATGAGCCAAAGACTACATGTGTTACTCGATATGGAGCATATGAATTCCTCGTCATGCCCTTTGGTCTCACCAACGCACCCGCCACTTTCTGCACTCTCATGAACAAGATCTTCCATCCTTACTTGGACAAATTCGTGGTGGTCTATTTGGATGACATTGTCATCTATAGCAAGACGCTAGAGGAGCACATCCACCACCTACGAATTGTGTTCAAGGTTCTAAAGGATAATGAGCTTTACGTGAAGAGAGAGAAGTGCTCGTTTGCAACCAATGAGGTGTATTTCCTCGGCCACAAGATCAAGGATGGCAAGCTGCACATGGATGAAGCCAAAGTGAAAGCCATCCAAGAGTGGGATCCTCCAACCAAGGTGAGTGAGCTGCGATCTTTTCTTGGTCTTGTTAACTATTACAGGAGGTTTATCAAAGGGTATTCTGCCCTAGCCGCACCACTCACCGATCTGCTAAAGAAGAACAAGACATGGAGTTGGTCCACCCAATGCCAACAAACCTTTGAGGACTTGAAGGAGGCTATTATGAAGGAACCCGTGTTGGCATTGCCCGATTGCTCCAAACCATTCGAGGTGCACACTGATGCTTCCGACTTTGCCATAGGGGGCGTGTTGATGCAAGAAAGGCATCCAATCGCATTTGAAAGCCGCAAGCTCAACGACACGGAGAGGAGGTATACGGTCCAAGAGAAGGAGATGACCGCCATCATCCACTGCTTGCGCACTTGGAGACATTACTTGCTGGGGTCCAAATTCGTGGTAAAGACTGACAACGTGGCCACAAGCTATTTCCAAACTCAAAAGAAGTTAAGCCCCAAGCAAGCTCGTTGGCAAGACTTTCTTGCCGAGTTCGACTACAAGCTCGAATACAAGCCCGGTACAGCCAATGTAGTTGCCGATGCATTAAGTAGGAAAGCCGAACTAGCTTCGATAACCAAGTTCCAAGGGGAACTACCCAACCTACTAAAGGAGGGCATGGACCATGATGTTGTGGCCAAGCAACTCCTACAACTTGCCATGGAGGGCAAGACTAAGAGGTTTTGGGTTGAGGACGGCCTTCTCTACACTAAGGGACATCGCATCTACGTACCAAGGTGGGGCAACCTAAGGAAGAATTTGATCAAGGAATGCCATGACACCAAATGGGCCGGCCACCCAGGGCAAAAGCGTACGAGAGCTTTGTTGGAGACCAACTATTATTGGCCACAAATGCGGGACGATGTCGAAATGTATGTAAAGACCTGCCTTGTTTGTCAACAAGACAAGGTGGAACAGCGACAACCCGCAGGTTTATTGGAGCCACTACCAACTCCGGAGAGACCATGGGAGAGCATCTCCATGGACTTCATCATTAGCTTACCCAAGTCCGAGGGATGTAGCACGATAATCGTCGTAGTTGATCGATTCTCCAAGTATGCTACATTCATTGCCGCGACAAAGGAGTGTCCAGCTGAGGAGACGGCACGGCTATTCTTCAAGCACGTGGTGAAGTATTGGGGACTCCCAAGATCAATTATAAGTGATCGAGACTCAAGGTTCACCGGAAGGTTTTGGACGGAGTTATTCAAGCTCATGGGCTCGGAGTTGCATTTCTCTACAAGCTTTCATCCACAAACCGATGGGCAAACCGAGCGAGCTAATGCATTATTGGAGCTATATCTACGGCACTTTGTGAGTGCCAATCAACATGATTGGGCAAAGCTGCTAGATGTTGCCCAATTCTCCTACAACTTGCAAAGGAGCGAGTCCACCAATCGAAGTCCATTCGAGTTAGCCACGGGGCAACAACCACTCACTCCACAAACACTTGTTACCAAGTATGGAGGAAGGAGTCCTGCCGCATTCAAGATTGCCAAAGGTTGGCATGAACAAGTGGACTTAGCAAGGTCGTACCTTCATAAGGCCACCAAGAAGATGAAGAAGTGGGCGGATGCCAAAAGAAGGCACGTGGAGTATCAAGTGGGAGACTTGGTGTTCATCAAAATCCTTTCATCCCAACACAAGTCTACCCGAGGACTACACAAAGGCCTTGTTCGTCGATACGAGGGACCATTTCCAATCGTCAAGAAGGTGGGCAAGGTATCTTATAAGGTGGAGTTACCTCCTACACTCAAACTTCACCCGGTCTTCCATGTGAGTTGTCTAAAACCATACTACAAGGATGAGGAAGACCAAACAAGAGGGGAGTCCAAGCGAGCACCAATAGGGGTCTACAACACTTATGACAAGGATGTGGAGAGCATCT
>NC_083386.1:610000-612500 GCF_031755915.1 Ziziphus jujuba
TCGTGCGGGAGTCTCTCCGAACCTTGCTTGGGGGGCAATCTCGGTGGGATCCGGGTGGGTGTTTGTGCGGGGTATGCTTCTTCATGGATGCTTGTTTGGTGATTGCTGGGGGCGCTGCCCGAAATGGGGGACGAAGGACACCTGCACTCGTGTGGGAGTCTTTCCGAACCTTGCTTGGGGGGCAATCTCGGCGGGATCCGGGTGGGTGTTTGTGCGGGGGTATGCTACGGTGCCTAGGCATGCAGCACCATGTTGTAGCCCTATGGGGCCGTGGATTGGACCATCGGTTGCGTTCTTCATGCTTAGCGGTGCTGGCTCGGATTCAATTCGAGGGCAGGCATGCTTGGTTGGCCTATGTGCTGATTGGGTTGTTTGCAGTCGGTTGAGGATGGGTCATGCTGTACGCGATGTGTAACGGTCCGCACCTTTGGAATGGCCTAGTGGCATTTTCGTAAATATTTGAAGGTCGGGATCTTCGATCCCGGGCCGTGGGAAGTTCTTAAGAATGTCACTAGGATGGTGCATATCGAATGGCAAGCCAAGATGTGAAGGTTTGCTAGAGAAAACCCCATTATGATTCCTCGCACAAAGTGATATCTATGGCTGCCAGAATGGAAATGGCTCAATAAGCTCTTTAGGGGGGTGGTCCGTGTTGGCTCTCCACGGCCCCCGGCTCCGGCTTCTAGCTTGGGCTAAGCGAGCCTCCCATGGGCGACGGCAAGCCATGGGGCGGACATATAGTGCCACGAAGGTGGGCTTATGTCTCCGAGGGACAGGGAGTCCCGAGGACAGTACCGGTAGGCGCTACGACCTGGTACTGCGCGTCACTCCTGTGTCAGAGGCTAAGTGTAGCATTCGCTATGCCGTTTTCTATCGGCTATGCCATGAACACACGTAGGCCTTTGTTACAAGGTTGTGGCAAATGTGCCAATGAGCGGGGGCTCGGGTTCTGCCTCGCTCAAGAGGGTCGGAAGCTAAATAGGCACGGACGGGGCGACACCGTGCCATCGGGTGACATTCATATGTGGGCTTCCAACCTTATGTTGCTACCCTGAGGGCATGTTGGCATGATGCTGGTGTGCATGCTCTAGGGTCGGATGCTATTCGAGATGTGCATGGACCAAGGCCCGAGTGAAGAGATGGGTTGCTGGCTAGATCTTGGCACAAGATTGAGTAACAAGCTACCGAGTGGGCGCAAGGCCATCGGGCTAGCTTGCTGAGCGACATGAGCCATGACGACTATGGGAACCTCATGAGCATTCAATTGGTATCAGATGGGTCGATATATGAACTCGGATAGTGAAAAGGCTGGCCATGACTGGAGAGTCTTGGCGCCGCACGGTCTATTCCGCTGCATAAAATGTAGGACCGTGACAAGTGGTATCAGAGCCCGGTTTGTCCTGCAATAGGCGAACCGAGGAACGGATGGTATTGGTTGGTGATGCTTGGATCCGTAGAACCCCGATGCTACTGTGAAAGGGGCGTGAAATCAATAGATCAGGCCGACGGGGCCAAAATTATGGTTGCCACAGAGGCACCAAATGCGAGCAACAAAATGTCCTTATAAGACCAAGAGGGTCAAATTTGAGTATGGTATACTGCCGGAGGGCAAAATTTGGGTTCAAGAAGGAACCTTGGATGCGTGGAGCATTGTAAATTTGCCAGAGGGCAAAAACTGGCTCAGAGGAGGAGCCGAGATACAAAAGTGAGCAAGATTGAGGCAAAGAACTAGTGAAGGGACTTAGTTCAAGACGACACTAGGTGTCAACAGCCGAAATAAGGGGGTCGCAGAAGAGAGGACCTCCATTCAAGATGTGGTAACTCGTCGGGAAGAGGATGCCACTTGCGCAAGGGTTGGCTTTGGAAGCCACAAGGATAAATGCACACTCGAGGGATGTTGTGCATAAATTTGCCTTTGGAGAAGGCAAAGCTAGCTTGAGAATTGCTAGCACATCACCATCGTGGAGATGGAAATTTGAGATGCACACTCAAGGGATGTTGTGCATAAATTTGCCTTTGGAGAAGGCAAAGCTAGCTTGAGAATTGCTAGCACCTCACCATCGTGGAGATGGAAATTTGAGCGCGGGAACAAGAGCTAAGAAGGGAAACTTAGCTCGTCACGGCAACAGAGTGCCGAAAAAGCATGAAGTGGAGTTCAAGAGAGAGGAGAACTACCACATGAAGAACTCTCGAGTTTGGGTACCGTTGGGATAGTTGACGTAGGGGCACCACCTGAGAGGAGACGGTGTGCTCGATGAGAGGGTCAATGTCACCATCGGATTATTTGGTAGAGTTCGGTCCACGAGAGGACCTTGAAGGCAAGAGGATGCCTTACTTTGGAGCTCGGGAAGCTATTCGTCCAAGAAGGGACATGAAGTTGGCTAAGAGTGATGCCAACAAGTGAAGAAAGCATTTGTCCAAGGGGGACATGAGTCTGGCTAGGGTGCCAGCGAGATACACAAGAGGCAGAATTTGTCCGAGGGGGGACACCATCTGCATA
>NC_083386.1:662500-670000 GCF_031755915.1 Ziziphus jujuba
TTCCCAACCAAAAAAACCAACCTCCAACCCATTTCCTATTTTATTCGAATTTTTCTTAGTTTTTCGGCAAAAAAATTATAAAAAATTCTATGTTGCTCCAAAAATTACAAATCCAATTCCATAATGTTCTACCCATTTTTCTAAGCATCCCTGCAAAAAATCTCATCAACATTCGATGTCTAGAGCAAAAAAAGGCCATTATGACTCCTCGATTCCCACCGATGCCCCATGCCATGCCCATCGATGCCCCATGCGATGCCCACCGTGCCCCATGCGATGCACACGATGCCCACCGATGCCCCATGCGATGCCCACCGATGCCCCATGCGATGCCCACCGATGCCCCATGCGATGCCCACCGTGCCCCATGCGATGCCCACCGATGCCCCATGCGATGCCCACCGATGCCCCATGCCATGCCCACCGATGCCCCATACCATGCCCACCGTGCCCCATGCCATGCCCATCGGCTTTGCCATCATGCCCAAGGATGGCAAAGGGGTTAGTCTCCATGAAATTATGTGTGTGGACCCAATATAAGGTGTAGCACTTGTAGTGCCCATCGTTGGGGCATCCGTGTGCCATGCCTTGCCTCGTTGGGGGCATCCGTGTGCCATGCCGTGCCTCGCCGCCCCACCACGTACGCATTTTGCCGCAATTTCGTGCAATTTCCGTGCAACATAAAGTTCCAAAAAATCACATGGATCATTTTAAAGCATTCCCAACAAAAAAAACCAACCTCCAACCCATTTCCTATTTTATATGAATTTTTCTTAGTTTTTCGGCAAAAAAATTATAAAAAATTCTATGTTGCTCCAAAAATTACAAATCCAATTCCATAATGTTCTACCCATTTTTCTAAGCATCCCTGCAAAAAATCTCATCAAAATTCGATGTCTAGAGCCAAAAAAATGGCCATTATGACTCCTCGCTGAAATTGATATCTGAGCCTGCCAGAAAGAAAATGGCTAAATAAGCTCTTTAGGGGGGTGGTACCTGCCTGCTTCAACAGCGAGCCCCCCCCCCCGGCCTGCCAGCGCTGCCCACACCCCCCAGTGGGGGTGTGGGCACAATGGCAGGTCTCGTCGGCAGGTGGGGGCCACCATGCACCGGTAACGGTGCCGGGTGGGCCCCACCGTCGGCGACCAGCAGGTGGGCCCGGGGGGGCGGGGCTTGGGCGGTGCGGTGCGGTGCGGGAAAAAAAGCGGAATGTGTGGGCTTGTCCGGTTCGATCGATTGCTTCGTGTGGCTATTGCTATGGTTCTGCATGCTGCGGCATTTGTGGGCGATGCTTCTTCATGGATGCTTATTCGGTGACTGTTGGGGGCGCTGCCTGAAACGGGGGACGAAGGACACCTGCACTCGTGCGGGAGTCTCTCTGAACCTTGCTTGGGGGGCAATCTCGGTGGGATCCGGGTGGGTGTTTGTGCGGGGTATATGCTTCTTCATGGATGCTTGTTCGGTGACTGTTGGGGGTGCTGCCTGAAATGGGGGACGAAGGACACCTGCACTCGTGCGGGAGTCTCTCCGAACCTTGCTTGGGGGGCAATCTCGGTGGGATCCGGGTGGGTGTTTGTGCGGGGTATGCTTCTTCATGGATGCTTGTTTGGTGATTGCTGGGGGCGCTGCCCGAAATGGGGGACGAAGGACACCTGCACTCGTGCGGGAGTCTTTTCGAACCTTGCTTGGGGGGCAATCTCGGCGGGATCCAGGGGGGTGTTTGTGCGGGGGTATGCTACGGTGCCTAGGCATGCAGCACCATGTCGGAAACTCGGAATGTGTGGGCTTATGCGGTGCGATCCATTGCTTCATATGGCTATTGCCATGGTTTTGCATGCTGCGGCATTTGTGGGCGATGCTTCTTCATGGATGCTTGTCCGGTGACTGTTGGGGGCGCTGCCTGAAATGGGGGACGAAGGACACCTGCACTCGTGTGGGAGTCTCTCCGAACCTTGATTGGGGGGCAATCTCGGTGGGATCCGGGTGGGTGTTTGTGCGGGGTTTGCTTCTTCATGGATGCTTGTTTGGTGACTGCTGGGGGCGCTGCCCGAAATGGGGGAAGAAGGACACCTGCACTCGTGCGGGAGTCTCTCCGAACCTTGCTTGGGGGGCAATCTCGGTGGGATCCGGGTGGGTGTTTGTGCGGGGTATGCTTCTTCATGGATGCTTGTTTGGTGATTGCTGGGGGCGCTGCCCGAAATGGGGGACGAAGGACACCTGCACTCGTGTGGGAGTCTTTCCGAACCTTGCTTGGGGGGCAATCTCGGCGGGATCCGGGTGGGTGTTTGTGCGGGGGTATGCTACGGTGCCTAGTGTCACGTCCCGTGAAAAAGGACTTCCCGCTAGCGAAGCAAGTTGGGAACCTGCTATCAAGAGGTTCCATGAAGCAAGCTCGACGAGGACGTCGACGGCATAGGTGGGGGAGAATGTCACGGTTGAAGCATTTCATCAAACACTTGGTGAGCATTCTCTCCATTTTGGGCCTTCCAATCCATTATGGGCCTTATAATCCACTTTGGGCCTATTTTGGGCCTTACAATGGGCCAAGCCATGTACATATCCATTCTAGATGTTTCTTTAGATATTTTATGTAAAGTAGGTGGGAGTAGGTGGGAACCATTCTCCACCGTAGGATTAAAGCAATTATAGCCGTAGGATTAAGCTTTGTATGCCTATAAATAGGTGGAGGCCTCATTTGGCCAAACCATCCAAGAAATCTCATCTATACTTGTAAAGCTCTCTTTCAAGTAATATACTTTCATTCTCCCAATCTCTCTTTGTGCTCTAGCTTTCTTTGCTTAGCTTTCTCTTTTAGTGGGCAAAAGGCTTACTTAGTTGCAACAAAGGGTCGGAATAGCAACTAAGGCCGCACGGCTTGAAGGGTAAACAAACAAGTCCGTGACAAGTGGTATCAGAGCCCGGTTTGTCCTGCAATAGGCGAACCGAGGAACGGATGGTTTTGGTTGGTGATGCTTGGATCCGTAGAACCCCGATGCTACTGTGAAAGGGGCGTGAAATCAATAGATCAGGCCAACGGGGCCAAAATTATGGTTGCCACAGAGGCACCAAATGCGAGCAACATAGCAGATAAGGCCGAGAGGGCCAAAGGACTGCCAAAGAAAAGGCAGAGAGCAAGAGACGATGATAACAGGGCATGAAGGCCGAATGTTGGAATGCCGTGGAGGCACAAGCTTCAGAGGAAGCACAACTGGACCACAGAGCTTGGGTAGCCTCAGAAATATTGGTGCACATGAGCACAAAATGTCGGATGTGGAGGCAAAGGACTTCAATAGAAGCAACAGCCTTGAGGGCATGGTGGTCAGTGCCATGAGGGCACGAGACTCTAGTGCGAGTCCATAAGGAAACCTTAAGTGAGCCGGTTCGGTGAGAGAGTAACCGTTTGCTTGGGTGGAATTCGGACGAGCGCTGGAAGCAGGCGTCGAAGGCATAAGTGGGGGAGTGTTCATTGCATTGACACCCTACACCTTGGGCATAAAGAAGTGGCGGTTTTGGAAGCCTAAATCTGAGATAGGCAGCGTGCATTGAAGCAGAAGTCTGGTTGAAGAAGTTCATGAGGGACAACACCTTATCCTTGAATCTTTTGGCCAGAGTTGGATGGAGCCAAGAGTAGGCCCATGATCAAGTAGCCTTGTGGAGTTTGAAAGCCATTTGTGGAAGGGTAAGGGCCAGACAGTGATGAGTCCAGGGAAACCAGAACCTCACAAAAGCGAAATGCCAAAAGACGTATGTAAGCATGGAAAGGGAAAGGACTATGAAGGAAAGTCTCAGTGGAGACCAACAAAATGTCCTTATAAGACCAAGAGGGTCAAATTTGAGTATGGTATACTGCCGGAGGGCAAGATTTGGGTTCAAGAAGGAACCTTGGATGCGTGGAGCATTGTAAATTTGCCAGAGGGCAAAAACTGGCTCAGAGGAGGAGCCGAGATACAAAAGTGAGCATGATTGAGGCAAAGAACTAGGGAAGGGACTTAGTTCAAGACGACACTAGGTGTCAACAGCCGAAATAAGGGGGTCGCAGAAGAGAGGACCTCCATTCAAGATGTGGTAACTCGTCGGGAAGAGGATGCCACTTGCGCAAGGGTTGGCGTTGGAAGCCACAAGAATAAATGCACACTCGAGGGATGTTGTGCATAAATTTGCCTTTGGAGAAGGCAAAGCTAGCTTGAGAATTGCTAGCACATCACCATCGTGGAGATGGAAATTTGAGATGCACACTCAAGGGATGTTGTGCATAAATTTGCCTTTGGAGAAGGCAAAGCTAGCTTGAGAATTGCTAGCATCACCATCGTGGAGATGGAAATTAGAGCTCGGGAAGCTATTCGTCCAAGAAGGGACGTGAAGTTGGCTAAGAGTGATGCCAACAAGTAAAGAAAGCATTCGTCCAAGAGGGACAATAAGCGTTGGCTTGGGTGCCAATGAAGGAAGAGAGCATCTGTCCAAGGGGGACATGAGTCTGGCTAGGGTGCCAGCGAGATACATAAGAGGCAGAATTCGTCCGAGGGGGACACTATCTGCATATGGAGCTGAAAGTGCGGGGCGAAGCACTAATTTATGCACAAGGAGGTGCAGGTTTTGAGGAAAGCTTGAGTTTGGGTGAATGCATGCAGTAGGTCCTTGGCCAAGTCCAAGGGTGGGCGCGCGAAGGTCGTCACAGAGGTGATTCTACAGAGGTAGAGGGACGAAGTATGCAAGATCTTGAGTTTGAGCCTGAAGAGCTTATGTGGAGGAAAGATGTTACGCGGAGTGCAGGAGTCTTGAGGATAGCCAGCGGGCACGTCGATGAGGGCATCGACATAATCAAGTGGGGGAGGATGTGACGGTCCGCACCTTTGGAATGGCCTAGTGGCATTTTCGTAAATATTTGAAGGTCGGGATCTTCGATCCCGGGCCGTGGGAAGTTCTTAAGAATGTCACTAGGATGGTGCATATCGAATGGCAAGCCAAGATGTGAAGGTTTGCTAGAGAAAACCCCATTATGATTCCTCGCACAAAGTGATATCTATGGGTGCCAGAAAGGAAATGGCTCAATAAGCTCTTTAGGGGGGGTGGTCCGTGTTGGCTCTCCACGGCCCCCGGCTCCGGCTTCGAGCTTGGGCTAAGCGAGCTTCCCATGGGCGACGGCAAGCCATGGGGCGGACATAAAGTGCCACGGAGGTGGTCTTATGTCTCTGAGGGACAGGGAGTCCCGAGGACAGTACCGGTAGGCGCTATGAGCTGGTATTGCGCGTCACTCCTGTGTCAGAGGCTAAGTGTAGCATTCGCTATGCCGTTTTCTATCGGCTATGCCAAGAACACACGTAGGCCTTTGTTACACGGTTGTGGCAAATGTGCCAATGAGCGGGGGCTCGGGTTCTGCCTCGCTCAAGAGGGTCGGAAGCTAAATAGGCACGGACGGGGCGACACCGTGCCATCGGGTGACATTCATATGTGGGCTTCCAACCTTGTGTTGCTACCCTGAGGGCATGTTGGCATGATGCTGGTGTGCATGCTCTAGGGTCGGATGCTATTCGAGATGTGCATGGACCAAGGCCCGAGTGAAGAGATGGGTTGCTGGCTAGATCTTGGCACAAGATTGAGTAACAAGCTACCGAGTGGGCGCAAGGCCATCGGGCTAGCTTGCTGAGCGACATGAGCCATGACGACTATGGGAACCTCATGAGCATACAATTGGTATCAGATGGGTCGATATATGAACTCGGATAGTGAAAAGGCTGGCCATGACTGGAGAGTCTTGGCGCCGCACGGTCTATTCCGCTGCATAAAATGTAGGACCGTGACAAGTGGTATCAGAGCCAAGGTTAAAGCTAGCATCTAGAGCAAAATGTCTTCATCAGAGGTTGTGATTGAAGAAGCAAGGGGAAGGGAGGCCATCCCCGAAGCTGCAAGGAAGGGACGTGGGCGTTCAAAGTCGAAGGACGTTCTCACCGCCATGGAGACCAAGGTGGTCAAGATGGAGTTGGCCGTTGCCGACATGTTGGAGCGGCTTGATTGTGTGGAGCAAGGCATGGGGGAGCTCGATGGCCGAGTGGAAGGCCAAGTGGGGGAGCTTAGAGGTACCATGTAAAGCACCAACGAGGCCAACACCGAGGCGTGGCGTCATGAAAGCCAAGCTTTCCAAACAAAGGTAATTGAAACCTTGTCCCTTATGCAAGCTCAATTAGATGAGAATAATTATACTACAGGTGGGGGAGACAAGTTCTATAAAAGTCCCCAAAGCAAGGAACATCAAAGAAGGCCACCATTACCTAGCAAAGATTGGAAGAAAGGAGCCAAGCCCGAACTAAAGCCAAAGAGAAATTGCTTCCTATGCGACGATCCCCATTGGGCAAGAGATTGTCCAAAGAGGAAGTCATTAAATGCCATGCTCGAAGAGAGGGAAACTCAAGAGCAAACACAAATAGGTTCCTCACAGCTGTTGAATACTATCAAGGCTGCTCCTAAGGAGACAAAGAAGAGTGGCCTAGTGTTCGTGGAGGCAAAACTCAATGGGGTGCCCACCAAGGCGTTGGTGGACACGGGTGCCTCACATAATTTCCTATCGGTGGAGGAGGCGCAAAGGCTTAGGATCGAGGCAACCAAAGAAAGGGGCTCCGTAAAGGCGGTGAACTCGGATGCAAAGCCATTCCAAGAAGTTGCTAGAAGTGTGCAAACCACCATCGGCGATTGGGAGGGCCAATTGAATCTAATGGTTGTGTCCAGGGATGACTACAAGGTTGTCCTTGGTATGGACTTCTTCAACCGAGTAAAGGCTTTCCCACTCCCATTTGCAAGCAAGTTATGCATCATGGATGGGGGAACGACGTGCATGGTGCCTACGGAACAAACTAGCAAGCGGGAGGCCAAGGTTTTGTCAGCATTGCAAGTTGAGAGGGAAGAGCAAATCAACTTGGCTGCTGCCCAAAAGCCTAGTGAGGATGCCTCAAACCATGCCAAGACATCTCCTAAGGTACAACTTATGCCAAAGGAGTTGCACCAAGGGAACTTGCGTGCATTGGCTTCAAGGCATGGAGACAACAAGAGGAAGCACGAAGAGGCTAAGGAAGGGAACTTAGCCAAACCATCACCTCAACAAAACGAGGTACATGACGGGAAGGCACGACGCTATGAAGAGTCACTTCCCATTGCAAGGAAAGGGGGCACGGAGGCCCTAGCGAAAGGTAAGTCAAGAGGAGCACCCTCGACGATAGTGACTTCACCCGCCAAGAGTGTCGAAGCCACACCTGCAGGTCGAGTCGGTCAACATAAAGGCATACCCAACTACACCAAATACTTGGTGAAGGGGAAGGATCTGCCGGATGGTGAAGTAACTGGGGAGCACGAAGATACACAACGGCAACTCAAAGATCACATTCGGCGGGCAAGGAAGAAGGCGCGACGAGGGCGTCGCGAGTTTAGGTGGGGGAGAGTGTCACGTCCCGTGAAAAAGGACTTCCCGCTAGCGAAGCAAGTTGGGAACCTGCTATCAAGAGGTTCCATGAA
>NC_083386.1:705000-710000 GCF_031755915.1 Ziziphus jujuba
ATGGGGGACGAAGGACACCTGCACTCGTGCGGGAGTCTTTTCGAACCTTGCTTGGGGGGCAATCTCGGCGGGATCCAGGGGGGTGTTTGTGCGGGGGTATGCTACGGTGCCTAGGCATGCAGCACCATGTCGGAAACTCGGAATGTGTGGGCTTATGCGGTGCGATCCATTGCTTCATATGGCTATTGCCATGGTTTTGCATGCTGCGGCATTTGTGGGCGATGCTTCTTCATGGATGCTTGTCCGGTGACTGTTGGGGGCGCTGCCTGAAATGGGGGACGAAGGACACCTGCACTCGTGTGGGAGTCTCTCCGAACCTTGATTGGGGGGCAATCTCGGTGGGATCCGGGTGGGTGTTTGTGCGGGGTTTGCTTCTTCATGGATGCTTGTTTGGTGACTGCTGGGGGCGCTGCCCGAAATGGGGGAAGAAGGACACCTGCACTCGTGCGGGAGTCTCTCCGAACCTTGCTTGGGGGGCAATCTCGGTGGGATCCGGGTGGGTGTTTGTGCGGGGTATGCTTCTTCATGGATGCTTGTTTGGTGATTGCTGGGGGCGCTGCCCGAAATGGGGGACGAAGGACACCTGCACTCGTGTGGGAGTCTTTCCGAACCTTGCTTGGGGGGCAATCTCGGCGGGATCCGGGTGGGTGTTTGTGCGGGGGTATGCTACGGTGCCTAGGCATGCAGCACCATGTTGTAGCCCTATGGGGCCGTGGATTGGACCATCGGTTGCGTTCTTCATGCTTAGCGGTGCTGGCTCGGATTCAATTTGAGGGCAGGCATGCTTGGTTGGCCTATGTGCTGATTGGGTTGTTTGCAGTCGGTTGAGGATGGGTCATGCTGTACGCGATGCGTGTGAGTGGTGGTAGGGCTGCGTGCGTTGGCAGGCTCCGTGCTTGGGCATCGAACTGCTGACTCGTGGCCCCGTCAAAGTTTGCTGCAAGGGCGTTGTGCTCCTTGGGCTCTGCTTGGTTCTTGTGTTGCCTACCTAGCAGAACGGAACTGGTCGTCCCTGGATGTCTCTTTCCTTCTTGTGCCCCCGAATGGGCGCCGGGAGGACATGACGGTGGCCTCGTGCCCCTAGCAAGCCTCACTTGGTTGTGTTGCTGCCAAGGTGCATGAGCCCCCACCGGGTCCTTCGGATGCAGAATATCGTGTGGGCATGGGGGTCTCTGCGACCTCTTGAGTGTCCGACCCAAATCTTATTCGTACGATCGTCGATTCCGTGGTTAGCCCTCCGGGGAAAACTAGGTATCGGCGTCGCTTATGAATGCTACCTGGTTGATCCTGCCAGTAGTCATATGCTTGTCTCAAAGATTAAGCCATGTGTCACGGTCCCACCGCTCTAAGCGTACAACGGGGCCGTGCGGTGCTTACTCGCCCCTCGCGGGTAGTAAGCCAACCGTTAATGTCCCTCGCAAGCAAATAACCCACACGATATTAGTATTGTGCATGCACCAAGCAAGCAATAAAATAAAGCATGTAATCACACAATCGTTAGAAAATAGGGTCAGTAAACAAGGCAACAATACGATGAACTAGAAATGCGTTCGTTTTATTCGGTCTCGATGGAGAGAACAGCAGAGAGGTTTACAAGCACGCTATTACAAGTTCTCACCTATGCTAGTGGTCTAGCCCAACAACTCGCCGACTAGCCACCCCCCTCCAAAGAGCTTATCGGGCCATTTTCATTCCGACAGGAATACATATCAAAATATGCGAGGAATCATAATGGCACTATTTCGAATAACAAAAGCTAGAGATCCAAGCAAGTGACCATGGGCTTGACTCATGACCCTGGATGAACTTGGCTTGGTATTTACAATCAAAATGCGAAGGAGTGTATGACTCTTACATCCTCCCCCACTCATTCCATCGACGCCCTCGACGACTCCGCTGCCTTGAACTCCTCGATCTGCTGCTTGTAGGCTGCCAAGTTGCCTTCCTTCTCCCAGCTGGTTTCTTCTTCTCCTAGTCCCTTCCACTTGATGAGGTATTCTCGTACTGGCTGACGATGCACGCTTCTGGTTCGTTCTGCAAGGATCTCCTCCACTTCCTTGGTTGTCTTCGGCAGCTTGGTCTTGACTTCGGCTCTTGCTGGAGTGTTGCGCGCTGGATCCTCCTCGTCGGCGTAGTATGGCTTGAGGTTGCTGACGTGGAATACCGGGTGCACTCTCATCCATCCTGGGGTAACCACCTTATACGAGGCCCTCCCTACTTTGGCAATGATCGGCATTGGTCCCTCATATTTTCTCATCAACCTGGGGTCTCTGTCCCTTAGCCAGCGAAATTGCTCTCGAGTTAGCTTCACCATCACCATATCCCCCGCATTGAACTCTAGGGGTCGTCGGTCTTTGTCTGCCCATTTCTTCATCCGATTTGCTGCCTTCTCCAAGTAGGCCCTGGCTATTTCCATGTTGTTCTTCCACTCTTTGGTGAAATTGAAAGCCCTTGGATTCTTTCCTTGGTACTCATCGACTGTGTGTGGAAGTAAGGGCTTCTGGCCGTTAACTATTTCAAAGGGGCACTTACTTGTGGGAGATCCCTTCTGTGCGTTGAAGCAAAATTGAGCTACATCAAGTAGTTGCGCCCAATTCTTCTGGTTGGCACTCACAAAGTGGCGTAGGTACTCCTCCAACATGCCATTGAATCTTTCTGTCTGCCCGTCCGTTTGTGGGTGATAACTGGAGGAAATATTGAGCTGGGACCCAAGAAGCTTGAATAGTTCTGTCCAAAAAGATCCCGTGAACTTGGCATCTCTATCGCTTACAATGTGGCGCGGCACACCCCAATATTTCACCACATACTTGAAGAATAAGCGGGCAGTTTCCTCGGCCGTACAGAACTTTGAGGCAGGGATGAATGTTGCATACTTCGAGAATCGATCCACAATAACCAAAATACTTGAAAGATCCCCGATCTTTGGAAGGTTGGTGATGAAATCGATTGACACACTCTCCCATGGGCATGACGGGACGAATAGAGGTTCCAACAGCCCTGGTGTTTTCTGCCTCTCAACTTTGTCCTGTTGGCACACAAGACAGGTTCGGATGTAGTCCATAATATCGTCACGCATCTGTGGCCAATAATAACCCTGTTTGATTAATGCATACGTCCTTTGCCACCCCGGATGTCCAGCCCACAAAGTGTCGTGGCATTCTCTCATTAACATCTTTCTTAGGTCTCCAGCCTTCGGGACAAATAACCTATTTCCTTTTGTCCACAGCAGGTCATCTTCCTCCCAAAATTGACGAGTTTTTCCCTCCTTGCACAACTTGAGGATATTCTGAGCACACTGATCTCCCCCTAAATGCTGCTTTATCAGCTCTCGCATTGAATTCGCGATAGTACTCGCAGCCATGTTAGCCACCACCCTTAGTGCCGCAAGCTCCGTCTTGCGACTTAGGGCATCCGCCGCCTGGTTCTTGGTCCCCGCTTTGTGCTCAAATTGAAGGTCAAACTCCGCAATGAATTCCTGCCAACGAGCTTGTTTTGGGGTCAGTTTAGGTTGTGTAAGGAAGTGACTAACGGCTGAGTTGTCAGTCTTTACTACAAAGCTTGACCCCAATAAGTAGTGCCTCCAGGTTCTTAAGCAATGAATTACGGCAAGCATCTCCTTTTCTTGAGCCGTATAGTTTCTTTCTGCCGCTGATAGCTTCCTGCTTTCGTAGGCGACAGGATGACCATCTTGGAGTAGGACTCCACCTAAAGCGAAGTCAGATGCATCGGTTTGGACTTCGAAGGGTCTGGTGATGTCCGGCAGGGCCAACACTGGGTCTTTCATCATAGCTTCCTTTAGATCCTGGAATGCGCCCTCACATTCCTTGCTCCACTCCCAAGGCACCTCCTTCTTTAGCAATTCCGTTAGGGGAGTTGCTTTCTTCGAGTATCCTTTTACGAAGCGGCGGTAGTA
Source organism: Ziziphus jujuba (assembly GCF_031755915.1). Taxonomy (NCBI): domain Eukaryota; kingdom Viridiplantae; phylum Streptophyta; class Magnoliopsida; order Rosales; family Rhamnaceae; genus Ziziphus; species Ziziphus jujuba. Next base: position 708,914 of record NC_083386.1, read on the forward strand.
ATTTGCCAATCCCAAAAATGATCTAAGTTCTTTCACATTAGCGGGAGTTTTCCACTCTTGGATGGCTTTAACCTTCTCCATGTCCATACGGATCTTCCCCTCCTCGATGATGTGTCCCAGAAACTTGATTTGTCTTCTGCCAAAAGCACATTTTTCCTTCTTCACAAATAATTGATTTTCTCGGAGTCTCTGGAGTACCATTCGAATGTGTTCGACATGTTCTTCCAAGGTAGGGCTGAAGATTACAATGTCGTCAAGATACACCACCACAAATTTGTCAAGGAAGTCTCGAAATACCTGGTTCATGAGGGTGCAAAATGTTGCTGGTGCATTCGTCAACCCAAAAGGCATCACCAGGAATTCGAAGGCTCCGTATCGTGTGACGCAGGTGGTTTTCTCTTCGTCCCCTTCAGCAATTCTCACTTGGTAGTATCCTGATCTCAAATCCAATTTAGTGAAAAATTTGGCTCCGCTTAGCTGGTCGAACAAGTCAGCAATCAAAGGGATCGGGTACTTGTTTCGCACCGTGACCTTGTTCAGGGCTCGATAATCTACGCACAGGCGCAAAGTTCCATCTTTCTTCTTTTGGAATAATACGGGAGCGCCGTAAGGTGCCTTCGAGGGTCTCAGAAACCCTGCTTCCAAAAGTTCCCCGAGTTGCTTCCGTAGCTCTGCCAGCTCAGGAGGGGCCATCCGATAAGGTGCCTTTGCTGGAGGTTTTGCTCCTGGTATCAATTCGATGTTGTGGTCAATATCTCGTCGAGGAGGTAGGTTCCTTGGTAAGTTGTCCGGCATCACATCATTGAATGATTTTAAGGCATCCAGCACCATAGGAGGGGTAGTTTCATCATCTTCACCCTCCCTCGCTACCACTAATGCTATGTAAGAGGGTTCTTTGCGTCTTACCCCCTTCTTAAATTGGAGGGCCGATAGAAGTTTGGGGTTGTTCAGTTGCTTCCTCTGTACGGGAATTACTCCTGTTTGTTCCCCCATCATCAACAGGCTGTTAGCGGCGGGAATAGGGATTGCCTTCTTCTTCACTAGAAAGTCCATTCCCAAGATTACATCAAAATCATCCATTGGTACT
>NC_083386.1:730000-735000 GCF_031755915.1 Ziziphus jujuba
CGGGAGTCTTTTCGAACCTTGCTTGGGGGGCAATCTCGGCGGGATCCAGGGGGGTGTTTGTGCGGGGGTATGCTACGGTGCCTAGGCATGCAGCACCATGTCGGAAACTCGGAATGTGTGGGCTTATGCGGTGCGATCCATTGCTTCATATGGCTATTGCCATGGTTTTGCATGCTGCGGCATTTGTGGGCGATGCTTCTTCATGGATGCTTGTCCGGTGACTGTTGGGGGCGCTGCCTGAAATGGGGGACGAAGGACACCTGCACTCGTGTGGGAGTCTCTCCGAACCTTGATTGGGGGGCAATCTCGGTGGGATCCGGGTGGGTGTTTGTGCGGGGTTTGCTTCTTCATGGATGCTTGTTTGGTGACTGCTGGGGGCGCTGCCCGAAATGGGGGAAGAAGGACACCTGCACTCGTGCGGGAGTCTCTCCGAACCTTGCTTGGGGGGCAATCTCGGTGGGATCCGGGTGGGTGTTTGTGCGGGGTATGCTTCTTCATGGATGCTTGTTTGGTGATTGCTGGGGGCGCTGCCCGAAATGGGGGACGAAGGACACCTGCACTCGTGTGGGAGTCTTTCCGAACCTTGCTTGGGGGGCAATCTCGGCGGGATCCGGGTGGGTGTTTGTGCGGGGGTATGCTACGGTGCCTAGTGTCACGGTTAAAGCATTTCATCAAACACTTGGTGAGCATTCTCTCCATTATGGGCCTTATAATCCACTTTGGGCCTATTTTGGGCCTTACAATGGGCCAAGCCATGTACATATCCATTCTAGATGTTTCTTTAGATATTTTATGTAAAGTAGGTGGGAGTAGGTGGGAACCATTCTCCACCGTAGGATTAAAGCAATTATAGCCGTAGGATTAAGCTTTGTATGCCTATAAATAGGTGGAGGCCTCATTTGGCCAAACCATCCAAGAAATCTCATCTATACTTGTAAAGCTCTCTTTCAAGTAATATACTTTCATTCTCCCAATCTCTCTTTGTGCTCTAGCTTTCTTTGCTTAGCTTTCTCTTTTAGTGGGCAAAAGGCTTACTTAGTTGCAACAAAGGGTCGGAATAGCAACTAAGGCCGCACGGCTTGAAGGGTAAACAAACAAGTCCGTGACAAGTGGTATCAGAGCCAAGGTTAAAGCTAGCATCTAGAGCAACATGTCTTCCTCAGAGGTTGTGATTGAAGAAGCAAGGGGAAGGGAGGTCATCCCCGAAGCTGCAAGGAAGGGACGTGGGCGTTCAAAGTCGAAGGACGTTCTCACCGCCATGGAGACCAAGGTGGTCAAGATGGAGTTGGCCGTTGCCGACATGTTGGAGCGGCTTGATTGTGTGGAGCAAGGCATGGGGGAGCTCGATGGCCGAGTGGAAGGCCAAGTGGGGGAGCTTAGAGGTACCATGCAAGACACCAACGAGGCCAACACCGAGGCATGGCGTCATGAAAGCCAAGCTTTCCAAACAAAGGTAATTGAAACCTTGTCCCTTATGCAAGCTCAATTAGATGATTTTAAGAAGAGTTTAGAGGAGACACGAGAAGATTGGGCGTTATGCAAGAAAGCTGCAACTAGTGGCACGGCCACCACCCAACAAATAGTCTCTACTCCAAGGGTAGATGTTCCCAAGCCCAAGGAGTTTAGTGGGAGAAGAGACGCAAAAGAGTTGGACAACTACATGTGGCACATGGAGCGATACTTCGAGGCCTTGGATTTCCAAGACGAGAAGCAAAAGGTAAACACCGCTACCCTATATCTTACTAATCTTGCTGCGGTATGGTGGCGTAGAAAGCATGAAGAAATGAAGAGAGGCATATGCGCTATCAATTCTTGGGAAGATTTAAAGAGTGAATTGAAGAGACAATTCTATCCCGAGAATGTGGCGAATGAAGCTAGGAAACGCATGAAGGAGTTGAAGCACCAACGTTCCATCCGTGAATATGTGGAGCAATTCTCCGGGTTAATGCTCCAAATTCCCAACATGAGTGAGGAGGATCTCCTTTTCAACTTCATGGATGGGTTGCAACCGTGGGCATGCCAAGAGCTTCAACGAAGGGGAGTACAAGATATTTCCACTGCCCTCACTACGGCTGAAACGCTTGTCGAATTTAGGCAAGGTGAGTCTTCCAACTCTAAGCCTAAGATTAATTATATTAAAGGTGGGGGAGCCAAATTCCATAAAACTCCCCAAAGTAACGAGTTTCCAAGAAGGCCACTACTACCAACCAAAGATTGGAAGAAAGGAGGTAAGCCCGAATTCAAGCCGAAAGAAAATTGCTTCTTATGTGATGGTCCCCATTGGGCTAGAGATTGTCCAAAGAGGAAGTCCTTAAGTGCCATGCTCGAGGAGAGGGAAACTCACGAGCACACGCAAATGGGTTGTATACAACTCCTCAACTCACTGAAGGCTAGTCCAATCCCAACCAACAATACGAAGAACTCCCTAATGTACGTGGCGGCACGTATCAACGGGAAAGATGCCCAAGTCATGGTAGACACCGGCGCATCTCACAACTTCGTAAGGAAGGAAGAGGCCATGAGGCTTGGCCTCAAACTCGACAAAGGTCAAGGGTGGTTGAAAACGGTGAACGCGGAGGCTAAACCGCTAGATGGCATGGCCCGTAACGTGGAGTTGCACCTTGGCACTTGGCAAGGTAACGTAAACTTCTCCATTGCTCCTATGGATGACTTTGATATTGTACTTGGCATGGAATTTCTTAGGCAATTCAATGTGGTACCACTCCCTCGCTACAACACGGTGTGTATAATGGAGGGAGGCCCTTGCATGATTCCAACCATGCACAAGCCAAGTACTTCCAACCGCCTCTCCGCCATGCAATTCAAGAGAGGAGTAAAGAAAGGGGAGCCTACATTCCTTGCTACTCTACGCGAGGAAGAAGAAGTTACTTCCAAGGAGCCACCGAAGGAGGTTAGCCAAGTCCTTGAAGAGTTTAAGGATGTCATGCCACCACAACTACCCAAGAAACTTCCACCAAGGAGGGAGGTGGATCATTGCATCGAGTTGGAGCCCGGTGCAAAACCACCCGCAAAAGCACCATATCGCATGTCTCCACCGGAGCTAGAGGAGCTAAGGAGACAACTTAAGGAGCTTTTGGATGCCGGTTACATTCAACCGTCGAAAGCACCTTATGGAGCACCCGTCTTGTTCCAAAAGAAGCACGATGGTTCGTTAAGGCTATGCATCGACTATAGGGCACTTAACAAGGTTACCATCAAGAACAAGTACCCTATACCGTTGATAGCCGATTTGTTTGATCAACTTGGAGGAGCAAGGTACTTTACCAAACTTGACTTGAGGTCGGGGTACTACCAAGTTAGAATTACGGAGGGTGATGAGCCAAAGACTACGTGTGTTACTCGATATGGAGCATACGAATTCCTCGTCATGCCTTTTGGTCTCACCAACGCACCCGCCACTTTCTGCACTCTCATGAACAAGATCTTCCATCCTTACTTGGACAAATTCGTGGTGGTCTATTTGGATGACATTGTCATCTATAGCAAGACACTAGAGGAGCACATCCACCACCTACGAATTGTGTTCAAGGTTCTAAAGGATAATGAGCTTTACGTGAAGAGAGAGAAGTGCTCGTTTGCAACCAATGAGGTGTATTTCCTCGGCCACAAGATCAAGGATGGCAAGCTGTACATGGATGAAGCCAAAGTGAAAGCCATCCAAGAGTGGGATCCTCCAACCAAGGTGAGTGAGCTGCGATCTTTTCTTGGTCTTGTTAACTATTATAGGAGGTTTATCAAAGGGTATTCTGCCCTAGCCGCACCACTCACCGATCTGCTAAAGAAGAACAAGACATGGAGTTGGTCCACCCAATGCCAACAAGCCTTTGAGGACTTGAAGGAGGCTATTATGAAGGAACCCGTGTTGGCATTGCCCGATTGCTCCAAACCATTCGAGGTGCACACTGATGCTTCCGACTTTGCCATAGGGGGCGTGTTGATGCAAGAAAGGCATCCAATCGCATTTGAAAGCCGCAAGCTCAACGACACGGAGAGGAGGTATACGGTCCAAGAGAAGGAGATGACCGCCATCATCCACTGCTTGCGCACTTGGAGACATTACTTGCTGGGGTCCAAATTCGTGGTAAAGACTGACAACGTGGCCACAAGCTATTTCCAAACTCAAAAGAAGTTAAGCCCCAAGCAAGCTCGTTGGCAAGACTTTCTTGCCGAGTTCGACTACAAGCTCGAATACAAGCCCGGTACAGCCAATGTAGTTGCCGATGCATTAAGTAGGAAAGCCGAACTAGCTTCGATAACCAAGTTCCAAGGGGAACTACCCAACCTACTAAAGGAGGGCATGGACCATGATGTTGTGGCCAAGCAACTCCTACAACTTGCCATGGAGGGCAAGACTAAGAGGTTTTGGGTTGAGGACGGCCTTCTCTACACTAAGGGGCATCGCATCTACGTACCAAGGTGGGGCAACCTAAGGAAGAATTTGATCAAGGAATGCCATGACACCAAATGGGCCGGCCACCCAGGGCAAAAGCGTACGAGAGCTTTGTTGGAGACCAACTATTATTGGCCACAAATGCGGGACGATGTCGAAATGTATGTAAAGACCTGCCTTGTTTGTCAACAAGACAAGGTGGAACAGCGACAACCCGCAGGTTTATTGGAGCCACTACCAACTCCGGAGAGACCATGGGAGAGCATCTCCATGGACTTCATCATTAGCTTACCCAAGTCCGAGGGATGTAGCACGATAATCGTCGTAGTTGATCGATTCTCCAAGTATGCTACATTCATTGCCGCGACAAAGGAGTGTCCAGCTGAGGAGACGGCACGGCTATTCTTCAAGCACGTGGTGAAGTATTGGGGACTCCCAAGATCAATTATAAGTGATCGAGACTCAAGGTTCACCGGAAGGTTTTGGACGGAGTTATTCAAGCTCATGGGCTCGGAGTTGCATTTCTCTACAAGCTTTCATCCACAAACCGATGGGCAAACCGAGCGAGCTAATGCATTATTGGAGCTAT
>NC_083386.1:745000-750000 GCF_031755915.1 Ziziphus jujuba
TGCTGCCTGAAATGGGGGACGAAGGACACCTGCACTCGTGCGGGAGTCTCTCCGAACCTTGCTTGGGGGGCAATCTCGGTGGGATCCGGGTGGGTGTTTGTGCGGGGTATGCTTCTTCATGGATGCTTGTTTGGTGATTGCTGGGGGCGCTGCCCGAAATGGGGGACGAAGGACACCTGCACTCGTGCGGGAGTCTTTTCGAACCTTGCTTGGGGGGCAATCTCGGCGGGATCCAGGGGGGTGTTTGTGCGGGGGTATGCTACGGTGCCTAGGCATGCAGCACCATGTCGGAAACTCGGAATGTGTGGGCTTATGCGGTGCGATCCATTGCTTCATATGGCTATTGCCATGGTTTTGCATGCTGCGGCATTTGTGGGCGATGCTTCTTCATGGATGCTTGTCCGGTGACTGTTGGGGGCGCTGCCTGAAATGGGGGACGAAGGACACCTGCACTCGTGTGGGAGTCTCTCCGAACCTTGATTGGGGGGCAATCTCGGTGGGATCCGGGTGGGTGTTTGTGCGGGGTTTGCTTCTTCATGGATGCTTGTTTGGTGACTGCTGGGGGCGCTGCCCGAAATGGGGGAAGAAGGACACCTGCACTCGTGCGGGAGTCTCTCCGAACCTTGCTTGGGGGGCAATCTCGGTGGGATCCGGGTGGGTGTTTGTGCGGGGTATGCTTCTTCATGGATGCTTGTTTGGTGATTGCTGGGGGCGCTGCCCGAAATGGGGGACGAAGGACACCTGCACTCGTGTGGGAGTCTTTCCGAACCTTGCTTGGGGGGCAATCTCGGCGGGATCCGGGTGGGTGTTTGTGCGGGGGTATGCTACGGTGCCTAGTGTCACGTCCCGTGAAAAAGGACTTCCCGCTAGCGAAGCAAGTTGGGAACCTGCTATCAAGAGGTTCCATGAAGCAAGCTCGACGAGGACGTCGACGGCATAGGTGGGGGAGAATGTCACGGTTGAAGCATTTCATCAAACACTTGGTGAGCATTCTCTCCATTTTGGGCCTTCCAATCCATTATGGGCCTTATAATCCACTTTGGGCCTATTTTGGGCCTTACAATGGGCCAAGCCATGTACATATCCATTCTAGATGTTTCTTTAGATATTTTATGTAAAGTAGGTGGGAGTAGGTGGGAACCATTCTCCACCGTAGGATTAAAGCAATTATAGCCGTAGGATTAAGCTTTGTATGCCTATAAATAGGTGGAGGCCTCATTTGGCCAAACCATCCAAGAAATCTCATCTATACTTGTAAAGCTCTCTTTCAAGTAATATACTTTCATTCTCCCAATCTCTCTTTGTGCTCTAGCTTTCTTTGCTTAGCTTTCTCTTTTAGTGGGCAAAAGGCTTACTTAGTTGCAACAAAGGGTCGGAATAGCAACTAAGGCCGCACGGCTTGAAGGGTAAACAAACAAGTCCGTGACAAGTGGTATCAGAGCCCGGTTTGTCCTGCAATAGGCGAACCGAGGAACGGATGGTTTTGGTTGGTGATGCTTGGATCCGTAGAACCCCGATGCTACTGTGAAAGGGGCGTGAAATCAATAGATCAGGCCAACGGGGCCAAAATTATGGTTGCCACAGAGGCACCAAATGCGAGCAACATAGCAGATAAGGCCGAGAGGGCCAAAGGACTGCCAAAGAAAAGGCAGAGAGCAAGAGACGATGATAACAGGGCATGAAGGCCGAATGTTGGAATGCCGTGGAGGCACAAGCTTCAGAGGAAGCACAACTGGACCACAGAGCTTGGGTAGCCTCAGAAATATTGGTGCACATGAGCACAAAATGTCGGATGTGGAGGCAAAGGACTTCAATAGAAGCAACAGCCTTGAGGGCATGGTGGTCAGTGCCATGAGGGCACGAGACTCTAGTGCGAGTCCATAAGGAAACCTTAAGTGAGCCGGTTCGGTGAGAGAGTAACCGTTTGCTTGGGTGGAATTCGGACGAGCGCTGGAAGCAGGCGTCGAAGGCATAAGTGGGGGAGTGTTCATTGCATTGACACCCTACACCTTGGGCATAAAGAAGTGGCGGTTTTGGAAGCCTAAATCTGAGATAGGCAGCGTGCATTGAAGCAGAAGTCTGGTTGAAGAAGTTCATGAGGGACAACACCTTATCCTTGAATCTTTTGGCCAGAGTTGGATGGAGCCAAGAGTAGGCCCATGATCAAGTAGCCTTGTGGAGTTTGAAAGCCATTTGTGGAAGGGTAAGGGCCAGACAGTGATGAGTCCAGGGAAACCAGAACCTCACAAAAGCGAAATGCCAAAAGACGTATGTAAGCATGGAAAGGGAAAGGACTATGAAGGAAAGTCTCAGTGGAGACCAACAAAATGTCCTTATAAGACCAAGAGGGTCAAATTTGAGTATGGTATACTGCCGGAGGGCAAGATTTGGGTTCAAGAAGGAACCTTGGATGCGTGGAGCATTGTAAATTTGCCAGAGGGCAAAAACTGGCTCAGAGGAGGAGCCGAGATACAAAAGTGAGCATGATTGAGGCAAAGAACTAGGGAAGGGACTTAGTTCAAGACGACACTAGGTGTCAACAGCCGAAATAAGGGGGTCGCAGAAGAGAGGACCTCCATTCAAGATGTGGTAACTCGTCGGGAAGAGGATGCCACTTGCGCAAGGGTTGGCGTTGGAAGCCACAAGAATAAATGCACACTCGAGGGATGTTGTGCATAAATTTGCCTTTGGAGAAGGCAAAGCTAGCTTGAGAATTGCTAGCACATCACCATCGTGGAGATGGAAATTTGAGATGCACACTCAAGGGATGTTGTGCATAAATTTGCCTTTGGAGAAGGCAAAGCTAGCTTGAGAATTGCTAGCATCACCATCGTGGAGATGGAAATTAGAGCTCGGGAAGCTATTCGTCCAAGAAGGGACGTGAAGTTGGCTAAGAGTGATGCCAACAAGTAAAGAAAGCATTCGTCCAAGAGGGACAATAAGCGTTGGCTTGGGTGCCAATGAAGGAAGAGAGCATCTGTCCAAGGGGGACATGAGTCTGGCTAGGGTGCCAGCGAGATACATAAGAGGCAGAATTCGTCCGAGGGGGACACTATCTGCATATGGAGCTGAAAGTGCGGGGCGAAGCACTAATTTATGCACAAGGAGGTGCAGGTTTTGAGGAAAGCTTGAGTTTGGGTGAATGCATGCAGTAGGTCCTTGGCCAAGTCCAAGGGTGGGCGCGCGAAGGTCGTCACAGAGGTGATTCTACAGAGGTAGAGGGACGAAGTATGCAAGATCTTGAGTTTGAGCCTGAAGAGCTTATGTGGAGGAAAGATGTTACGCGGAGTGCAGGAGTCTTGAGGATAGCCAGCGGGCACGTCGATGAGGGCATCGACATAATCAAGTGGGGGAGGATGTGACGGTCCGCACCTTTGGAATGGCCTAGTGGCATTTTCGTAAATATTTGAAGGTCGGGATCTTCGATCCCGGGCCGTGGGAAGTTCTTAAGAATGTCACTAGGATGGTGCATATCGAATGGCAAGCCAAGATGTGAAGGTTTGCTAGAGAAAACCCCATTATGATTCCTCGCACAAAGTGATATCTATGGGTGCCAGAAAGGAAATGGCTCAATAAGCTCTTTAGGGGGGGTGGTCCGTGTTGGCTCTCCACGGCCCCCGGCTCCGGCTTCGAGCTTGGGCTAAGCGAGCTTCCCATGGGCGACGGCAAGCCATGGGGCGGACATAAAGTGCCACGGAGGTGGTCTTATGTCTCTGAGGGACAGGGAGTCCCGAGGACAGTACCGGTAGGCGCTATGAGCTGGTATTGCGCGTCACTCCTGTGTCAGAGGCTAAGTGTAGCATTCGCTATGCCGTTTTCTATCGGCTATGCCAAGAACACACGTAGGCCTTTGTTACACGGTTGTGGCAAATGTGCCAATGAGCGGGGGCTCGGGTTCTGCCTCGCTCAAGAGGGTCGGAAGCTAAATAGGCACGGACGGGGCGACACCGTGCCATCGGGTGACATTCATATGTGGGCTTCCAACCTTGTGTTGCTACCCTGAGGGCATGTTGGCATGATGCTGGTGTGCATGCTCTAGGGTCGGATGCTATTCGAGATGTGCATGGACCAAGGCCCGAGTGAAGAGATGGGTTGCTGGCTAGATCTTGGCACAAGATTGAGTAACAAGCTACCGAGTGGGCGCAAGGCCATCGGGCTAGCTTGCTGAGCGACATGAGCCATGACGACTATGGGAACCTCATGAGCATACAATTGGTATCAGATGGGTCGATATATGAACTCGGATAGTGAAAAGGCTGGCCATGACTGGAGAGTCTTGGCGCCGCACGGTCTATTCCGCTGCATAAAATGTAGGACCGTGACAAGTGGTATCAGAGCCAAGGTTAAAGCTAGCATCTAGAGCAAAATGTCTTCATCAGAGGTTGTGATTGAAGAAGCAAGGGGAAGGGAGGCCATCCCCGAAGCTGCAAGGAAGGGACGTGGGCGTTCAAAGTCGAAGGACGTTCTCACCGCCATGGAGACCAAGGTGGTCAAGATGGAGTTGGCCGTTGCCGACATGTTGGAGCGGCTTGATTGTGTGGAGCAAGGCATGGGGGAGCTCGATGGCCGAGTGGAAGGCCAAGTGGGGGAGCTTAGAGGTACCATGCAAAGCACCAACGAGGCCAACACCGAGGCGTGGCGTCATGAAAGCCAAGCTTTCCAAACAAAGGTAATTGAAACCTTGTCCCTTATGCAAGCTCAATTAGATGAGAATAATTATACTACAGGTGGGGGAGACAAGTTCTATAAAAGTCCCCAAAGCAAGGAACATCAAAGAAGGCCACCATTACCTAGCAAAGATTGGAAGAAAGGAGCCAAGCCCGAACTAAAGCCAAAGAGAAATTGCTTCCTATGCGACGATCCCCATTGGGCAAGAGATTGTCCAAAGAGGAAGTCATTAAATGCCATGCTCGAAGAGAGGGAAACTCAAGAGCAAACACAAATAGGTTCCTCACAGCTGTTGAATACTATCAAGGCTGCTCCTAAGGAGACAAAGAAGA
>NC_083386.1:802500-807500 GCF_031755915.1 Ziziphus jujuba
GTGCCATGCCGTGCCTCGCCGCCCCACCACGTACGCATTTTGCCGCAATTTCGTGCAATTTCCGTGCAACATAAAGTTCCAAAAAATCACATGGATCATTTTAAAGCATTCCCAACAAAAAAAACCAACCTCCAACCCATTTCCTATTTTATATGAATTTTTCTTAGTTTTTCGGCAAAAAAATTATAAAAAATTCTATGTTGCTCCAAAAATTACAAATCCAATTCCATAATGTTCTACCCATTTTTCTAAGCATCCCTGCAAAAAATCTCATCAAAATTCGATGTCTAGAGCCAAAAAAATGGCCATTATGACTCCTCGCTGAAATTGATATCTGAGCCTGCCAGAAAGAAAATGGCTAAATAAGCTCTTTAGGGGGGTGGTACCTGCCTGCTTCAACAGCGAGCCCCCCCCCCCGGCCTGCCAGCGCTGCCCACACCCCCCAGTGGGGGTGTGGGCACAATGGCAGGTCTCGTCGGCAGGTGGGGGCCACCATGCACCGGTAACGGTGCCGGGTGGGCCCCACCGTCGGCGACCAGCAGGTGGGCCCGGGGGGGCGGGGCTTGGGCGGTGCGGTGCGGTGCGGGAAAAAAAGCGGAATGTGTGGGCTTGTCCGGTTCGATCGATTGCTTCGTGTGGCTATTGCTATGGTTCTGCATGCTGCGGCATTTGTGGGCGATGCTTCTTCATGGATGCTTATTCGGTGACTGTTGGGGGCGCTGCCTGAAACGGGGGACGAAGGACACCTGCACTCGTGCGGGAGTCTCTCTGAACCTTGCTTGGGGGGCAATCTCGGTGGGATCCGGGTGGGTGTTTGTGCGGGGTATATGCTTCTTCATGGATGCTTGTTCGGTGACTGTTGGGGGCGCTGCCTGAAATGGGGGACGAAGGACACCTGCACTCGTGCGGGAGTCTCTCCGAACCTTGCTTGGGGGGCAATCTCGGTGGGATCCGGGTGGGTGTTTGTGCGGGGTATGCTTCTTCATGGATGCTTGTTTGGTGATTGCTGGGGGCGCTGCCCGAAATGGGGGACGAAGGACACCTGCACTCGTGCGGGAGTCTTTTCGAACCTTGCTTGGGGGGCAATCTCGGCGGGATCCAGGGGGGTGTTTGTGCGGGGGTATGCTACGGTGCCTAGGCATGCAGCACCATGTCGGAAACTCGGAATGTGTGGGCTTATGCGGTGCGATCCATTGCTTCATATGGCTATTGCCATGGTTTTGCATGCTGCGGCATTTGTGGGCGATGCTTCTTCATGGATGCTTGTCCGGTGACTGTTGGGGGCGCTGCCTGAAATGGGGGACGAAGGACACCTGCACTCGTGTGGGAGTCTCTCCGAACCTTGATTGGGGGGCAATCTCGGTGGGATCCGGGTGGGTGTTTGTGCGGGGTTTGCTTCTTCATGGATGCTTGTTTGGTGACTGCTGGGGGCGCTGCCCGAAATGGGGGAAGAAGGACACCTGCACTCGTGCGGGAGTCTCTCCGAACCTTGCTTGGGGGGCAATCTCGGTGGGATCCGGGTGGGTGTTTGTGCGGGGTATGCTTCTTCATGGATGCTTGTTTGGTGATTGCTGGGGGCGCTGCCCGAAATGGGGGACGAAGGACACCTGCACTCGTGTGGGAGTCTTTCCGAACCTTGCTTGGGGGGCAATCTCGGCGGGATCCGGGTGGGTGTTTGTGCGGGGGTATGCTACGGTGCCTAGTGTCACGTCCCGTGAAAAAGGACTTCCCGCTAGCGAAGCAAGTTGGGAACCTGCTATCAAGAGGTTCCATGAAGCAAGCTCGACGAGGACGTCGACGGCATAGGTGGGGGAGAATGTCACGGTTGAAGCATTTCATCAAACACTTGGTGAGCATTCTCTCCATTTTGGGCCTTCCAATCCATTATGGGCCTTATAATCCACTTTGGGCCTATTTTGGGCCTTACAATGGGCCAAGCCATGTACATATCCATTCTAGATGTTTCTTTAGATATTTTATGTAAAGTAGGTGGGAGTAGGTGGGAACCATTCTCCACCGTAGGATTAAAGCAATTATAGCCGTAGGATTAAGCTTTGTATGCCTATAAATAGGTGGAGGCCTCATTTGGCCAAACCATCCAAGAAATCTCATCTATACTTGTAAAGCTCTCTTTCAAGTAATATACTTTCATTCTCCCAATCTCTCTTTGTGCTCTAGCTTTCTTTGCTTAGCTTTCTCTTTTAGTGGGCAAAAGGCTTACTTAGTTGCAACAAAGGGTCGGAATAGCAACTAAGGCCGCACGGCTTGAAGGGTAAACAAACAAGTCCGTGACAAGTGGTATCAGAGCCCGGTTTGTCCTGCAATAGGCGAACCGAGGAACGGATGGTTTTGGTTGGTGATGCTTGGATCCGTAGAACCCCGATGCTACTGTGAAAGGGGCGTGAAATCAATAGATCAGGCCAACGGGGCCAAAATTATGGTTGCCACAGAGGCACCAAATGCGAGCAACATAGCAGATAAGGCCGAGAGGGCCAAAGGACTGCCAAAGAAAAGGCAGAGAGCAAGAGACGATGATAACAGGGCATGAAGGCCGAATGTTGGAATGCCGTGGAGGCACAAGCTTCAGAGGAAGCACAACTGGACCACAGAGCTTGGGTAGCCTCAGAAATATTGGTGCACATGAGCACAAAATGTCGGATGTGGAGGCAAAGGACTTCAATAGAAGCAACAGCCTTGAGGGCATGGTGGTCAGTGCCATGAGGGCACGAGACTCTAGTGCGAGTCCATAAGGAAACCTTAAGTGAGCCGGTTCGGTGAGAGAGTAACCGTTTGCTTGGGTGGAATTCGGACGAGCGCTGGAAGCAGGCGTCGAAGGCATAAGTGGGGGAGTGTTCATTGCATTGACACCCTACACCTTGGGCATAAAGAAGTGGCGGTTTTGGAAGCCTAAATCTGAGATAGGCAGCGTGCATTGAAGCAGAAGTCTGGTTGAAGAAGTTCATGAGGGACAACACCTTATCCTTGAATCTTTTGGCCAGAGTTGGATGGAGCCAAGAGTAGGCCCATGATCAAGTAGCCTTGTGGAGTTTGAAAGCCATTTGTGGAAGGGTAAGGGCCAGACAGTGATGAGTCCAGGGAAACCAGAACCTCACAAAAGCGAAATGCCAAAAGACGTATGTAAGCATGGAAAGGGAAAGGACTATGAAGGAAAGTCTCAGTGGAGACCAACAAAATGTCCTTATAAGACCAAGAGGGTCAAATTTGAGTATGGTATACTGCCGGAGGGCAAGATTTGGGTTCAAGAAGGAACCTTGGATGCGTGGAGCATTGTAAATTTGCCAGAGGGCAAAAACTGGCTCAGAGGAGGAGCCGAGATACAAAAGTGAGCATGATTGAGGCAAAGAACTAGGGAAGGGACTTAGTTCAAGACGACACTAGGTGTCAACAGCCGAAATAAGGGGGTCGCAGAAGAGAGGACCTCCATTCAAGATGTGGTAACTCGTCGGGAAGAGGATGCCACTTGCGCAAGGGTTGGCGTTGGAAGCCACAAGAATAAATGCACACTCGAGGGATGTTGTGCATAAATTTGCCTTTGGAGAAGGCAAAGCTAGCTTGAGAATTGCTAGCACATCACCATCGTGGAGATGGAAATTTGAGATGCACACTCAAGGGATGTTGTGCATAAATTTGCCTTTGGAGAAGGCAAAGCTAGCTTGAGAATTGCTAGCATCACCATCGTGGAGATGGAAATTAGAGCTCGGGAAGCTATTCATCCAAGAAGGGACGTGAAGTTGGCTAAGAGTGATGCCAACAAGTAAAGAAAGCATTCGTCCAAGAGGGACAATAAGCGTTGGCTTGGGTGCCAATGAAGGAAGAGAGCATCTGTCCAAGGGGGACATGAGTCTGGCTAGGGTGCCAGCGAGATACATAAGAGGCAGAATTCGTCCGAGGGGGACACTATCTGCATATGGAGCTGAAAGTGCGGGGCGAAGCACTAATTTATGCACAAGGAGGTGCAGGTTTTGAGGAAAGCTTGAGTTTGGGTGAATGCATGCAGTAGGTCCTTGGCCAAGTCCAAGGGTGGGCGCGCGAAGGTCGTCACAGAGGTGATTCTACAGAGGTAGAGGGACGAAGTATGCAAGATCTTGAGTTTGAGCCTGAAGAGCTTATGTGGAGGAAAGATGTTACGCGGAGTGCAGGAGTCTTGAGGATAGCCAGCGGGCACGTCGATGAGGGCATCGACATAATCAAGTGGGGGAGGATGTGACGGTCCGCACCTTTGGAATGGCCTAGTGGCATTTTCGTAAATATTTGAAGGTCGGGATCTTCGATCCCGGGCCGTGGGAAGTTCTTAAGAATGTCACTAGGATGGTGCATATCGAATGGCAAGCCAAGATGTGAAGGTTTGCTAGAGAAAACCCCATTATGATTCCTCGCACAAAGTGATATCTATGGGTGCCAGAAAGGAAATGGCTCAATAAGCTCTTTAGGGGGGGTGGTCCGTGTTGGCTCTCCACGGCCCCCGGCTCCGGCTTCGAGCTTGGGCTAAGCGAGCTTCCCATGGGCGACGGCAAGCCATGGGGCGGACATAAAGTGCCACGGAGGTGGTCTTATGTCTCTGAGGGACAGGGAGTCCCGAGGACAGTACCGGTAGGCGCTATGAGCTGGTATTGCGCGTCACTCCTGTGTCAGAGGCTAAGTGTAGCATTCGCTATGCCGTTTTCTATCGGCTATGCCAAGAACACACGTAGGCCTTTGTTACACGGTTGTGGCAAATGTGCCAATGAGCGGGGGCTCGGGTTCTGCCTCGCTCAAGAGGGTCGGAAGCTAAATAGGCACGGACGGGGCGACACCGTGCCATCGGGTGACATTCATATGTGGGCTTCCAACCTTGTGTTGCTACCCTGAGGGCATGTTGGCATGATGCTGGTGTGCATGCTCTAGGGTCGGATGCTATTCGAGATGTGCATGGACCAAGGCCCGAGTGAAGAGATGGGTTGCTGGCTAGATCTTGGCACAAGATTGAGTAACAAGCTACC
>NC_083386.1:827500-832500 GCF_031755915.1 Ziziphus jujuba
TGGATCATTTTAAAGCATTCCCAACAAAAAAAACCAACCTCCAACCCATTTCCTATTTTATATGAATTTTTCTTAGTTTTTCGGCAAAAAAATTATAAAAAATTCTATGTTGCTCCAAAAATTACAAATCCAATTCCATAATGTTCTACCCATTTTTCTAAGCATCCCTGCAAAAAATCTCATCAAAATTCGATGTCTAGAGCCAAAAAAATGGCCATTATGACTCCTCGCTGAAATTGATATCTGAGCCTGCCAGAAAGAAAATGGCTAAATAAGCTCTTTAGGGGGGTGGTACCTGCCTGCTTCAACAGCGAGCCCCCCCCCCCGGCCTGCCAGCGCTGCCCACACCCCCCAGTGGGGGTGTGGGCACAATGGCAGGTCTCGTCGGCAGGTGGGGGCCACCATGCACCGGTAACGGTGCCGGGTGGGCCCCACCGTCGGCGACCAGCAGGTGGGCCCGGGGGGGCGGGGCTTGGGCGGTGCGGTGCGGTGCGGGAAAAAAAGCGGAATGTGTGGGCTTGTCCGGTTCGATCGATTGCTTCGTGTGGCTATTGCTATGGTTCTGCATGCTGCGGCATTTGTGGGCGATGCTTCTTCATGGATGCTTATTCGGTGACTGTTGGGGGCGCTGCCTGAAACGGGGGACGAAGGACACCTGCACTCGTGCGGGAGTCTCTCTGAACCTTGCTTGGGGGGCAATCTCGGTGGGATCCGGGTGGGTGTTTGTGCGGGGTATATGCTTCTTCATGGATGCTTGTTCGGTGACTGTTGGGGGCGCTGCCTGAAATGGGGGACGAAGGACACCTGCACTCGTGCGGGAGTCTCTCCGAACCTTGCTTGGGGGGCAATCTCGGTGGGATCCGGGTGGGTGTTTGTGCGGGGTATGCTTCTTCATGGATGCTTGTTTGGTGATTGCTGGGGGCGCTGCCCGAAATGGGGGACGAAGGACACCTGCACTCGTGCGGGAGTCTTTCCGAACCTTGCTTGGGGGGCAATCTCGGCGGGATCCAGGGGGGTGTTTGTGCGGGGGTATGCTACGGTGCCTAGGCATGCAGCACCATGTCGGAAACTCGGAATGTGTGGGCTTATGCGGTGCGATCCATTGCTTCATATGGCTATTGCCATGGTTTTGCATGCTGCGGCATTTGTGGGCGATGCTTCTTCATGGATGCTTGTCCGGTGACTGTTGGGGGCGCTGCCTGAAATGGGGGACGAAGGACACCTGCACTCGTGTGGGAGTCTCTCCGAACCTTGATTGGGGGGCAATCTCGGTGGGATCCGGGTGGGTGTTTGTGCGGGGTTTGCTTCTTCATGGATGCTTGTTTGGTGACTGCTGGGGGCGCTGCCCGAAATGGGGGAAGAAGGACACCTGCACTCGTGCGGGAGTCTCTCCGAACCTTGCTTGGGGGGCAATCTCGGTGGGATCCGGGTGGGTGTTTGTGCGGGGTATGCTTCTTCATGGATGCTTGTTTGGTGATTGCTGGGGGCGCTGCCCGAAATGGGGGACGAAGGACACCTGCACTCGTGTGGGAGTCTTTCCGAACCTTGCTTGGGGGGCAATCTCGGCGGGATCCGGGTGGGTGTTTGTGCGGGGGTATGCTACGGTGCCTAGTGTGACGGTCCGCACCTTTGGAATGGCCTAGTGGCATTTTCGTAAATATTTGAAGGTCGGGATCTTCGATCCCGGGCCGTGGGAAGTTCTTAAGAATGTCACTAGGATGGTGCATATCGAATGGCAAGCCAAGATGTGAAGGTTTGCTAGAGAAAACCCCATTATGATTCCTCGCACAAAGTGATATCTATGGCTGCCAGAATGGAAATGGCTCAATAAGCTCTTTAGGGGGGTGGTCCGTGTTGGCTCTCCACGGCCCCCGGCTCCAGCTTCTAGCTTGGGCTAAGCGAGCTTCCCATGGGCGACGGCAAGCCATGGGGCGGACATATAGTGCCACGAAGGTGGGCATATGTCTCCGAGGGACAGGGAGTCCCGAGGACAGTACCGGTAGGCGCTATGAGCTGGTATTGCGCGTCACTCCTGTGTCAGAGGCTAAGTGTAGCATTCGCTATGCCGTTTTCTATCGGCTATGCCAAGAACACACGTAGGCCTTTGTTACAAGGTTGTGGCAAATGTGCCAATGAGCGGGGGCTCGGGTTCTGCCTCGCTCAAGAGGGTCGGAAGCTAAATAGGCACGGACGGGACGACACCGTGCCATCGGGTGACATTCATATGTGGGCTTCCAACCTTGTGTTGCTACCCTGAGGGCATGTTGGCATGATGCTGGTGTGCATGCTCTAGGGTCGGATGCTATTCGAGATGTGCATGGACCAAGGCCCGAGTGAAGAGATGGGTTGCTGGCTAGATCTTGGCACAAGATTGAGTAACAAGCTACCGAGTGGGCGCAAGGCCATCGGGCTAGCTTGCTGAGCGACATGAGCCATGACGACTATGGGAACCTCATGAGCATACAATTGGTATCAGATGGGTCGATATATGAACTCGGATAGTGAAAAGGCTGGCCATGATTGGAGAGTCTTGGCGCCGCACGGTCTATTCCGCTGCATAAAATGTAGGACCGTGACAAGTGGTATCAGAGCCCGGTTTGTCCTGCAATAGGCGAACCGAGGAACGGATGGTATTGGTTGGTGATGCTTGGATCCGTAGAACCCCGATGCTACTGTGAAGGGGGCATTCTTGCATGGAGCATGGTTAGTTGTGGCGGCATGCCCAACTTGAATATGATGTGGGGATGTTCACCAAACGAGTACCAGTGTGCGATACAAATACACTTTAACTGGATGCTCGAGCAGCGAGGCAAATGCGAAGTTCATGAATGGGACAAGCATTTGGAATAAGTGACTGGTGCTCAGAAAGGAATTCATGCGTCGTTAAATGAGAGCACAAGCCGTAAGTAGTGCAGTTCTCTTGAATAATTGAGGGCTTGTTAGCCATGTGTTTCTTTTGGGGTATTGGTCTTAAGAATTACAGAAAATACCAAAAATAGATCCATTTTGACGAAGAGTCTTGACAGCCACAAAGAGTGGGGAAGAAAGAGCAAGCCAGTGCGGCTGGGTGGCAGAGGCCACGTTTGTCCAAGAGAAAAGACAACCTTGTCGAAGCGAATGAGAAGTCAAGACGAGTGGATGCGTGGAGCACTGTAAATTTGCCAGAGGGCAAAACTGGCTCAGAGGAGGAGCCGAGATACAAAAGTGAGCAAGATTGAGGCAAAGAACTAAGGAAAGGACTTAGTTCAAGATGACACTAGGTGTCAACAGCCGAAATAAGGAGGTCGCAGAAGAGAGGACCTCCATTCAAGATGTGGTAACTCGTCGGGAAGAGGATGCCACTTGCGCAAGGGTTGGCTTTGGAAGCCACAAGGATAAATGCACACTCGAGGGATGTTGTGCATAAATTTGCCTTTGGAGAAGGCAAAGCTAGCTTGAGAATTGCTAGCACATCACCATCGTGGAGATGGAAATTTGAGATGCACACTCAAGGGATGTTGTGCATAAATTTGCCTTTGGAGAAGGCAAAGCTAGCTTGAGAATTGCTAGCACCTCACCATCGTGGAGATGGAAATTTGAGCGCGGGAACAAGAGCTAAGAAGGGAAACTTAGCTCGTCACGGCAACAGAGTGCCGAAAAAGCATGAAGTGGAGTTCAAGAGAGAGGAGAACTACCACATGAAGAACTCTCGAGTTTGGGTACCGTTGGGATAGTTGACGTAGGGGCACCACCTGAGAGGAGACGGTGTGCTCGATGAGAGGGTCAATGTCACCATCGGATTACTTGGTAGAGTTCGGTCCACGGGAGGACCTTGAAGGCACGAGAGTGCCTTACTTTGGAGCTCGGGAAGCTATTCGTCCAAGAGGGACAATAAGCGTTGGCTTGGGTGCCAACAAGTGAAGAGAACATTTGTCCAAGGGGGACACGAGTCTGGCTTGGGTGCCAGCGAGATATGCAAAAGGCAGAATTCGTCCGAGGGGGACACCATCTGCATATCGAGCTGAAAGTGCGGGGCGAAGCACTAATTTATGCACAAGGAGGTGCACGTTTTGAGGAAAGCTTGAGTTTGGGTGAATGCATGCAGTAGGTCCTTGGCCAAGTCCAAGAGTGGGCGCGCGAAGGTTGTCACGGGGGTGATTCTACAGAGGTAGAGGGACGAAGTATGCAGGATCTTGAGTTTGAGCCTGAAGAGCTTATGTGGATGAAAGGTGTTGCGCGGAGTGCAGGAGTCTTGAGGATAGCCAGCGGGCACGTCGATGAGGGCATCGACGTAATGAAGTGGGGGAGGATGTGACGGTCCGCACCTTTGGAATGGCCTAGTGGCATTTTCGTAAATATTTGAAGGTCGGGATCTTCGATCCCGGGCCGTGGGAAGTTCTTAAGAATGTCACTAGGATGGTGCATATCGAATGGCAAGCCAAGATGTGAAGGTTTGCTAGAGAAAACCCCATTATGATTCCTCGCACAAAGTGATATCTATGGCTGCCAGAATGGAAATGGCTCAATAAGCTCTTTAGGGGGGTGGTCCGTGTTGGCTCTCCACGGCCCCCGGCTCCAGCTTCTAGCTTGGGCTAAGCGAGCTTCCCATGGGCGACGGCAAGCCATGGGGCGGACATATAGTGCCACGAAGGTGGGCATATGTCTCCGAGGGACAGGGAGTCCCGAGGACAGTACCGGTAGGCGCTATGAGCTGGTATTGCGCGTCACTCCTGTGTCAGAGGCTAAGTGTAGCATTCGCTATGCCGTTTTCTATCGGCTATGCCAAGAACACACGTAGGCCTTTGTTACAAGGTTGTGGCAAATGTGCCAATGAGCGGGGGCTCGGGTTCTGCCTCGCTCAAGAGGGTCGGAAGCTAAATAGGCACGGACGGGACGACACCGTGCCATCGGGTGACATTCATATGTGGGCTTCCAACCTTGTGTTGCTACCCTGAGGGCATGTTGGCATGATGCTGGTGTGCATGCTCTAGGGTCGGATGCTATTCGAGATGTGCATGGAC